>NC_052476.1:4851780-4867577 GCF_009730915.1 Dioscorea cayenensis subsp. rotundata | reverse complement strand
CTCTAAAACATGAACATAATTCAACAAGAGTTGTTACAACGCGCTTTTAGATAATGTTCCTTGTATTGCTACGTAGCAATTAGCTGTGCCATCACATGACAATCATGACTTTTCAGACCAACAATCTTCTAATCTTTTAGATTTACACAATGGTAATGTTTGAAAAATATCCATAAGGAACTCTCACATTTTTTAGTAGAGTACATAATTTCTCCCTTTCTTTCTTGTTCATAGTGTAGCATGCAGGAGGAATATACATTTCATTTCGAACTCCAACTGGATGAAGATTTGTTCTTATTTTCATATCACACAAGTCTAAGCGAACTTTCAGTGTTTCTTTACTTTTTCCCACTACATTAAGTAATGTTCAAAGCAAACTATCACATACATTTTTTTCAATATGCATCACATCCAAATTATGTCATACTAAATTATGCTCCCAATATGGTAGTTTAAAGAATATACCTTTTTTTTCTTCCAATTGTAGTAATTTTTAGAATATTTTGGTTCTTTTCTACTCCGTTTTGAAGCCATGTTAGAGTTTCCTTTCCCAAATTCATTTTGAAAATCTTCCGACTATTTTAAAAATAAATTTAATGCCTATTTTTTTCCGGAGATTTCTTTCATGTGTGTTGTGCATACCATGTTTTGAATTTATGTGTTAAGGATGGTTTAAAAATAATTGCGCCCCATATTGAAAAAGTTAGAAATTGCATTTTATATGTTAGAAATGGTTCACACCGAAGACATAAATTTCAAACTTATTGTTTGGAAAAGGGAAGAAGATGTTAAAAATATCTCATTGATGCTTATCATAGGTGGAATTCGACTTATGAAATGTTGGAGTGTGCCTATGATGATAGAGGTATTATTTCCATGTTTTGTAATGACAAATTTCCCGAAGATCAAATTACTAATTATGATTGAGAAGTTAGTAATTTGATTAAGGAGTTTTTGGAAATTTTTTATACTTCAACTAATATGTTTTTCAGTATTTACTATCCCACTGCATCTATTATTGTTAATAGAATATTTTTTATTAGTGATTTTTTTTTTCAAAATATAGGCATGATCCTAATTTTGCTCCTATTGTTGCTCCTATGGAGGTAAAATTTAAAAAATATTTTTGAAAAATTGAACCACTGCCCTTTTTTTCTATGATTCTCGACCCACATTTTAAAATCGATGGGACTTTTTGCATTATTGATTCTTATGATGAAAATATGGGGCTTGATCATTTTTTCATAAAGAAAATTATCATTGTTTGTTTTATGATATGTATAATGAATATCATAGAAAACATGGTGATATTTCAAAAATTCAAAGTTCAAGGTTGCAAAAACTACAACTTCAAAAACTCTCAAGATTCGGGAAGGTTAGAATTTTTGAGAAATTTATGGGTTAGATATGTATTTTTTGTTATTTTCATATAAATAACAATTATTTGAATTTTTTTGATAATATATTTTTATATTTTTACTATTTAGTGATGTAATATCTTATTTAAATTTAAATAAAAATTTCAAAGTTATGATTTTTTTTCCCATTCATGTAATTTTGTCTTAATTTCAAATATTTATGTTAATTTTTTTAAAATACCCAACACCAACGGTCCAAAATTATTAGATATATATTAGGCTCATTTTGGTCGACAGGATAGAATATGGATATGATATGAGGACTAGATAAGAGTAGGAAAGAATATGGATATGATAAGCTCATATCTTATCCTACGTTTGATGCGCACTGGATAAGCCATTAAATAGCATTTTTGTTATCTTATTTTATGTTTGAAGTGGACCAGATATTGACACGATATGATATGAATGGTATGTAAATAGACAAAATTATTCTTTATAATAAAGTAGTATATTTTTTTAAATATACTTTTTTTGTTTTTTTTCTTAATGATTTACTTAACGGTAGATTTATTAGTTTCTATTAAATTTTAAAAAAAATAAATAACCAATAGATGATATTCACAAATATATTGATTGCAATATCACCAACTTGCAAAAATTATAGTCATACCCATTCCTTTAGATAAAATCATACATAAAGTAAAATAAATAGATCACATCAAAATCAATTTGAAAAAAAAATCATCTGATTAGATAAACTAAAAATAAAACGTAATTAAAGAAGATTTAGATTAAAAATAACCTGTTCAAGCACGAGATCAATGGAGAAACGCTACAACTACTCCGGATGCGAAAAACCCTACTTAAAATATTGAAATTAGTGTCCTATCTAGTTGTTGACAAGCTTTTTTGTCTCAAGCATCGGGGTTAAAAGATCAAAAGAAGGTATACAATGAAACCCTAGATGGGGGAGAGAAACCAAATTATAGGGCTAAAAAGTAAATTAAATATTTGATCATAACCTACATGTTTCTATCCTGAATCCCCCATAGGATTAATTGTCATGTGACTGGTAGGATAAAGTTGGCCAATAGGATAAGACTATCATATCCTATTGGCACCCCAAACAAAAGATAGTAACAAGATATGATAGTCTATCATATCCTATTGTCTTTATATATCTAATCTAAGGGCCTAAAGTAACATCATTAATGCCATTTTGCCAAATCACTTCATCTTTCAAAGTTTTACAAACAAACCCTAGTGATATGAGTCTTGATTGGCATCAGGCGTCAAGTAGCATTTTTCACCTTGAAGCTTCAGTGGGCTGGTTCCTTCTCCAGATTCTTCTTCTCCTTGAGCTTCACTTCATTTTTTCTCATCAACCACAAAATCTGATCAAGTGATCATCATGGTTCCAGAATCTTCACAAATGGCCCAGTTCACGATCTCACTGCGGGAAAAGCGACGGTGGATGTGGATCCGGCTAGGTTTGTGTTGCAATCCTTAGTAGTATTAGTAGTTTGAATAACTGAAGTTGTGTGAAGAGTGCAATGAAGAGTTGAAGAGGGAATAAAGAGGAGCTGTTTGGAGAGGGGTTAGCTGAAGGAGCAAAATTACATTAAGTAGCCCTGACTGTTAATTCTATTATTCACATAGAGAGAGGTACTTTGGTATTTTCAATGCATTTGAATGAAGGAAGATTACATAAGTCACCTCTGGAAGTTACTGTTGTTACACTGAAGAATTAAGGGTATTAAAATCATTCCATAATGTTTATTTTGGGATGGACATCAGGAAGGGCATAATTACATAAGTTACCCCTCAACAGTAAAGGTTGATACACTAAGAGGCTGAGGGCACTTCCGTCTTTTGGGCTGAATGTATTAGAAGCATGGCTAGGAGAGAATACTTGATACAAGGGAGGCCAGCCATCTGACAAGGATAATATAAAATAGTTGAAGCATTGGGAAGGGGATCATCTTCAAATCTAGATCTATTATTCTCCTCATCTATTTTTCCTTTAATCATCTTGTTCACTTTTTCCTAGGATTTGAAATCTCTAGGTTTAGAAACCTCTGATCTCTTAGTAATTATCTATTCTTGTTCTTATGTATGTGTGGAACCTTGAAGTTGTTGTGGATTTGTATTTGATCTTTAGAGAAATCAATACATATCTCTCTTTTGTGTGCTTGGTTTTTATGATTGGCTTTTATTACAGGAATTCTGCATCAACTTGGTATCAGAGAGGTTAAATCCCTGTGGAAGATGGGATGGAGACTAGGAACCAGAAAATGAAGAGACTTGAAGAATTTTTTTGAAGGAAACAACAGATAACACAAGCAGATAAGTATGAGAATGATATGCAAGAGATAAAGGAAAGACAAAATAGAAACATGGCTAAGGTGCATACCTTGTTGCTGAATCTTCAACCTACTGGAATTGTTACTACTGTGAGTACTCCTGCTAATCCTATCAGAACTGAGAAGGGGTTAGTTTATTTAAAGTCTATACAACCTAAGCTAACTTGATTGGAGTTTCCAAAATTCAATGGTGATAATTTATATGATTGGCTGTTCAAATGTAAGCAGTTCTATGAGTTTGATGAAATCCCTGATGGCATGAATGTTAGAATAGCTTCACTACACTTAGAGGGTGTTACACTGCAGTGGCATTAGAATTTCATGAGGTGTAAGGGGGAGGGAGATACACTTAGTTGGGAGGTTTATGTAACTCAATTAAATATGGGTTTGGGAGTGAATTGCATCATGATCCTATGGCATAACTGAGAAACTTGATGCAGCTGGGTTCACTCCAAACTTATCTAATTAAATTTGAAGAGCTCCTAAATAGGGTGAATTTAATAGGAAACTACATTGTAAGTTTTTTCTTGAGTGGGTTGAAAGATGAAATGTCACACCCACCCCTTCTACCGAGGTAAATGTGGCACCCATCAGTTAAAAATTTCTTTTTAACTGGAAACTGACGCCCCTCAAAAATCAAATCAGACTTACAAATCACAATTTACAATTTTACACTAACTACAGGTTCAAATACATAAATACAACAAATATAATTGCTCTAATTTGCGGATACAACTGCTACAAGATCACGACACCAATAATAAGAAAGAAAGAAGGACCCACTGCAGTCCTGGACTCAATCCTGACTAGCTCTATACTCGATCAGGCAATCTAGGATCCTGCTCCTGCAACTACATCACATTCAGTTGGTTGGTAGTGCCTCAATAATTTCAAATACTTAAATACAGTGTATATAAAGTATATAAATATCAATTTCTTAAATAATTTTCCAACTTTACCAAATACCAGAATTCTAGCAAAATACATCTTTAAAGAACTTTTGAAACGTAAATTCATCATAAATCAATGTCAAAATAACTGATAATATAAAGCCATTCTCAAATCCACAGCCTGAAAACTCTCCCCGACTTAACCGCCGTCGCGAATAGGTTGGGAGCCGCCAAGGTCTTTGCACCCTTGACATTGGCCCATTAGTCCCGTGTGGTGACTCCGAGATCCCGATGTATAATCCAATCAGGGCTCTACACTCCCACCTGATCTGGACAAATCAACACTCAGGTCCACCACGCCACCTCTAAAGACTAGCTCGTGGGGACCCACTACTGCAGTAGTCGGGCCTTAGCCCACCGTCACCATCCAAACCAACATGTAGATGCAACAATAATACAAACTGTATAAATCATATCATAGGGTCCTTATCGAAGACAAGCATTCACAGTACAATACATGCATAATACCAGTAAAGTCCAGATACAGGATACCATTCTTATACTAGGAATAAAAACCAATTCCACAAATATTGCCGGTAAAACATTTTAATACGCGCACATGATTTCACAAATCATTCCAAATCAAAGTATATGTAACCATCAAAAATAAATACATGAACCGAATAATTAAATTATATATACATGTATTTTCACTATTTGCAAATACATATAATTAGACAAAGCTGATATATTAATACGATTGTCATGAACATTAACGACAATAAATATAAGTATATTTCAGCATTATACGCAATTAAACATGATAAAATGAAATACTTAAACAGTTATTTCCAAAATATTAGCCATTAAATAATTATTTCAAAATAATAATAATAATCCAATTATTTAAAATAATAGACACTACCAACTCACCTAGTCCCCTTGGGTTCCTTACTAGACCTGGAACTCCCTCCCAAGCCTGAACAACACCTAATAGAATAATTAAATAAAAAAATAAATAACGCATTTAAACCCAAAAGAAAATACAAGAAACAATAACAGACTCTCTATTGGGCCCACTCACTTCAATCGGTTAAAACCCGACCTTGCATAATCCAACTAGCTTTCAATTGCACTTAAATCAACTCAATTCTTATACAAAATCCATTGAACCAACTTGGTTCAGCCTAAAACCTTTAGCCCAAATCAACTGAGCCAAACCCAAACCATCTCAACTTGATTTCATCAAGCCCAACTCAACCAAATCAAACCCAACTCAATCAATTCAATTCCAACTTGGTTTGATCCAACCAAATCAATTTGGCTAAACCCAACCAATTTTAATCCAACCGTCATTATTAACACCTTAATCATCATCATCATCAACTTAATTAACCAAACCAAACCCTAATCTCGGTGCTACAGTAATGATACAGTAAATCCGGCAAATACCTCCACCGTTCCAAGCAATTTCATCACAAATACAAAGTTTTTTCAACACAAAAATAATTTCACAAAAATTACTTTCTCATCCTCATCAATATATATATATATATATATATATATTCAAATCCATCATTTTTTTTTCATCAAATCTAACATATATACATACATGCATACATACATGAAAAATACAATACCAAGAAATCCTTACCAAGCTAAACCATCCCTCCGGCGAGCTTCCTCCGACGATCAACAAGTCCCTCACCTTAAAACCTCTAATTTCTTCCCATTTCTTAAATTTTTTTTTTTTTTTCTATCAGGTTACTGTAGCGGGATGAAGGAGAAGAAGATGAACAAACCCTCAAACTCTAGATTTTTCTCCAACTTGTGTTTTCAGCTGAAATTCACTTTTAGTCCCTCAAAATATAATTTCTTACAAAACAGTTCCTGAAAAACTCATCAATGGCCCCTGAATTATGAAATAGTATTCTCACAAGGTCCTTTCAAACTATCAAATGGTCCCTGGATTATAACACAATATTTCAAAAAGATCCCTTCCATCTTACCTTTCAGTCCTTGGTTTCCATAAACATTTCATATCAATCCTTTTTCTATTACTCATTAACCCAAAATCTTTTATAAATTTTCACATTTAGGTCCTTATTCTTTTCCCTTGGGGTTTATCAACAAGATTACACTGTAGAAAAATCTTACTGCAACTGTAGTAATACCCTGAATATATTTTCCAACAGTTATCCACAGGTTCAGGGTATTACATGAAATACAAGAAACAGTCAGAATGTTTAGACCAGCAAACTTGCAACAGGCTATTAGTTTAGCCAAACTTTAAGAGATAGCTATTGAAAATGCTCAAAAGAAGGGTAGGCCTACATAGAAAAATGTGAACACACTACCACTCTTACCAACCCCCAAGATGTTGCAAGATAGTTTTCAGTCAAATAATGATGGTAAAACTCCAAAAAAATATGGTGAGTAGACCATTTAAAAGATTGTCAAGTGGTGAATTAGAAGAAAAAAAAAGGAAGAAGCGACTGTGTTATTGGTGTGATGAAAAATTTACATCTGGTCACAACTGCAGAATGAAGAAGCTATATAGATTAGAGGTAGCAGAAGAAAATTTCCCTGAGGAGGGAGAAGAAATTGATATCAAAGAAACAAAAATTGAGGCAGAGACAAATGAAGAAGTTTCAACTGTAATTTCATTGAAGGCATTGACTGGGATTTAGTCATGAGCTGATTATAACACCATGAAGGTCAATTGATCTATAAAGGGACACAAGGTACACATTTTGATAGACTCAGGCAGCACTCATAATTTTATTGACTCTTTTACATCTAAACAGTTGGGTTGTAGCCTATTAGAACACTCTCCTATGATTGTGGTGGTGGTGGCTAATGGGGAAAGAATCAGGTGTGATAAGATTTGTGCTGGTTTGAAATGAAAGATGCAAGGGGTAGAATGTGAAGCAGATTTAATGGTGCTACCATTGGAAGGCTACCAAATAGTTTTGGGAATATAATGGTTAATATTGTTGGGGTCTATCTTATGGAATTTCAGTAAATTGAGGATAAAGTTTATGGTAAATAATAAGAAGGTGGTGTTGAGGGGGTTTCCACAACCAAGGCTTTAGATAATGTAATGCAAGTCCCTGGTGAAATCGTTACAGCTTCTTATAGAATTGTGCAAGGCTCAATTGTGTGTCCTTGGTAGTGATTAATTAGGCATTGTGATAGAGTGTGATTGAAGAACATGAGCAGGAGCAATTACCACAAGATCATCAGATTCAACGGAATAATTTGCTGCACCAATATGAGGATGTCTTTCAAGAGATTGAAAATTTACCACCTGTGAGATCACATGACCACAAAATTATTTTGAAGGAAGGAACTGATCCTATAAGTGTATGACCTTATATGTTCCTGCATTTCAGAAAAAATTTATTGAAGACATGGTCAAAGAGATGTTGGATAAAGGAATTATTAGGCCAAGCTCAACCCCTTTTTATGCACCTATTGTTTTAGTTAAGAAAAAAGACAACAACTAGAGGTTATGTATTGATTATAGAGCTATCAATGATAAGACTTTAAAGGATAAATTCTTCATCCCACTTATTGAAGAACTTTTGGATGAACTTCATGGAGCTGTGTTTTCCTTTAAATTAGATCTGAGGTCTTACTACTGCTCCCTCAACATTCCAAGGCCTAATGAATGATGTTTTCAAACCATTTTTAAGGAAATTTTTATTGGTGTTCTTTGACAATATTCTGGTGTACAATGTTGGTTGGGAGGCTCATTTGAAGCATTTGGAGTTGGTGATGATTGTCCTTAGAAATAATCATTTATATGCAAAGAAAAGCAAGTGCACATTTGCAGCAAAAAAGGATTGATTATCTGGGACGTATTATTAGCAAACAAGGAGTTGATATAGATAAAGCTAAGATAGAAGCTATTACCAATTGGTCTATTCCTAAAAATATCAAAGAGTTAAGGGTTTTTTAGAATTAACAAGTTATTATAGGAGATTCACTGATGGTTATGGGATTCTATCCAAACATTAAACTGAATTGTTGAAGAAGAATAAATTCAATTGGAATTCAGTAAGCATAGTAGCTTTCGATAAACTCAGAGAGGTGATGATCACTAAACCCTTACTGGCCCTACCTGGTTTTTTTACTGAATTTGTTGTAGAGACATATGCTTCTGAGGAAGGAGTGGGGGTTGTGTTAATGCAAAAGGGTAATTCAATTGCTTATATGAGCAAGGCCTTATCAGTACTATCAGTCTATGAGAAGGAGATGCTAGCCATTGTTTTAGCTTTACAAAAATAGAGGCCATACTTGCTTGGAAGACATTTTAAAATCAAGACAGATCACCAAAGTCTCAAATTTCTTCTACAACAAAGAATTTCAATTCCTAATCAACAAAAATGGCTAGTGAAGCTTATTAGGCATGATTTTGATGTAGTGTATGAAAAGGGAAGGAAGAATGTTGTAGTTAATGCCCTTTCCAAGAGACTAAACTTGGCAGCCATATTTACTGTCAAGTCAGACATTTAGGAGAAAATTCGGAGAAATTGGGAGGAAGATCCAGAATTGATCCAACTTATTTAGCAGCTACAGTAGAATACTCAAGGCAGACATCATTATGAATGGGCACATGGTCAACTTAAAAGGAAGGGAAAAGTAGTAGTGGAAGATGATGAAATTGTTAAGTAATTGATTTTGCAAGAATTTCATGATAGTTTTGCTGGAGGACTAACGCACGGCAACCACACGAATGGTTTGGTGCATGTAACACGGCAAGTATACAAGTCATTAAGTAATACCTCTTGGGTAAGCACGTCTTCAGCCGCACTGCTCTCCAACCGCTGAAATAAGGTTGATCCTCTTCTCCAGCAGCACTGCTCTCTAGAAATTCAGCCACATCTAACCAAATTCGGCAAAAGAATCCTCCTTTTGAATAGTAAAACCTAGGGCTATTTATAGATTGGGGTCTGCCAAGGGATCACAATGGTCTTTGTGAAGGCTGTTGTGATCAAGAGTGATTTCTTGAGCCATAAGTTGTATTCTGGCATGGTCTGGTTCTAGGTGTTACATGCACTGGCTATAGTTGTTATATACACAACGACCATTGTGGCTCCTCAGATGTCTTCCCATGGATTTGTACACTGGCACAATTGGACCACAGTCATGATAAGGCCGTGGTAATGTTTTGAAAGTTGTATTTTGGTCTGATCTACCTCAAATTGCCTCAATATTTTCTTTTTTAGCCCTAAAACGTAATTAGACCCCATGGTGAACAAAAGAATGAAATTCTGTACTAATTTGGTGCTAAACATATAAAATTTCATGCTATAATTAGTGTAAATGATATATAAAATATGCGTGTTCAAGCACTTATTAAGGACATTCTGGAATTGAGGTTATTATGAAGAGGATTGGGAGCCATTTTTACTAGAAGGGGATGAAAAATGATGTGAAGGCTTATGTGCAGAACTATGTGGTTCATGTGTCAGAAGAATAAATCAGATAACACTTCCCCAACTATTCTCATGCGACCATTGCCAATACCAGATTGAATCTGGGAGGAAATTAGCATGAACTTTATCACTAGCCTACGGAATTCTCAAGGAAAGAACACCACATTGGTGATAGTGGATAGATTGAGTAAATATGCTCATTTTATTGCATTGTCCCATTATTACACAACCTTATCAATAGCTCAAATTTTCCTTCAGTAATTCTATAGACTACATGGTTTACCCAAATCAGTTATCAGTGATTGAGACCCTATATTTCTGAGTAATTTTTGGAAAGAATTGTTCAAGCTCCATGGGGTTAAGCTAAATTACTCCATAGCTTACCATTCTTAATCTGATGGGCAACCTGAGGTTGCTAATAGATGTTTAGAGCAATATCTTCATTGTATGATAGGAGAAAAACCCAAGGATTGGGTAAAATGTCTACCACTAGCTGAATGGTGGTATAACAGCAGTTATCACTCGACAATTAAAGCCTCACCATATGAAATTGTGTATAGCCAGGGCCTTACAATGCATTTGCCTTACAAAGCTGTGAATTCTCGATTTGATCTGTTAGATAGAAGCCTATTGGCAAGAGAGAATGTGCTAAAATCACTCACAGAAAATCAATACAAAGCAAGAAATAGGATGAAACAATTGGCAAACAAAAATAAAGTTGACAGGGAATCATGGTACGGGATATGGTTTACATCAAGCTCAAACCTTGCAGGTAAATGTTAGTGACTAAGAGGACAAATCAAAAATTGTCTCCAAAATTCTTTGGCCCATAATTGGTGAAAGAATGAATAGGACCAACTGGTTATCGATTACAGCTACCAACATAAGCAAGGATACATGATGTGTTTCATATATCTCGATTGAAGAAAAAGATTGGTGATCAATAACCAATAACAATTTGGACAAAATTTTTGAATGAATCTTAAGAAATTCAGAGGAAACCATTGGTTATCTTAGACCGACAATTGGTGAAAAAGTTTAACAAGGCAAAAACTAAGGTGTTGGTACAATGGTCTAATTTATCTCCAGATTAAGCCACTTGGGAATTCTATGATGTCCTGCAGAAAAAGTTTTTGGATTTCTGTTTAATTAATCCTTGAGGACGAGGATTGTTTGGAGGGAAGGGTAATTGTTGCAATCCTTAGTAAATTAGTAGTTTGAATAACTGAAGTTGTGTGAAGAGTGAAATGAAGAGTTGAAGAGGGAATGAAGAGGAGCTTTCTGGAGAGAGGTTAGCTGAAGGAGCAAAATTACCTTAAGTAGCCCTGGCCGTTAATTCTGTTATTCATATAGAGAGGGGCACTTTGGTATTTTCAATGCATTTGAATGAGGAGAGATTACATAAGTTACCCCTGGAAACTACTGCTATTACATTAAAGAGATAAGGCATTGCAGTCATTCCATAATATTTATTTTGGGATGGACATCATGAAGGGTACAATTACATAAGGTACCCCTCAACAGTTAAGGTTGTTACAATAAGAGGCTGAGGAAACTTCCGTCATCGGGTTGAATGTATTAGAAGTATGGTTGGGAGAAATACTGAATACAAGGGGAGGCCACCCATCAGACAAAGATAATATAAAATAGTTGAAGCATTGGGAAGGGGATCATCTTCATATCTAGATCTATTCTTCTCTTCATCTGTTTCTCCTCTACTTCATCTTGTTCCCATTTTCCTAGGATTTGATATCTCTAGGTTGAGAAAGCTCTGATCTCTAAGTAACTGTCTGCTCTTGTTCTTATGTATGTCTGGAACCTTGGAGTTGTTGTTGATTTGTATTTGATCTTTAGAGAAATCAATATAGATCTCTCTTTTGGGTGCTTGGCCTTTGTGATTGGCTTCTATTACAGGAATTCTGCATCAGTTTATGGGGGATCCGGGAAGGCAGCGTTTCAGAGAAAGTGGAGGAGCAATCGATTTAGGGTTTTTTTTAGGGTTTTTTTTTCATGTTTGGTATTTTTAAGGGTTTTCTTTGTTTTGAATTTGTTAGTGAATTACAGCAAGGAGTCAAGAACAAATGAGTGATTGTTTTGATTTTTGAGATTCGATTATTTATAATGTTTCATGTTTGGATGATAATTTGAAAATTATTTAAATTATATATGTATATATAAATTAGGCTATTAGCAGATCTATAGATTATTTCATGCATTGCTAATTGGATGATAATTTAAATAGCAAGGATGAAGGAGCGATCCTTATTTAAAGTTTTGATTGCTTGTAATTTTTTATTTTGGATGATAAGCTAAATGAATATTTTGATTTTTTTTAAAACATTTAAATTATGTAGACATTACTCTGTTAGTAGATAATGCCAGAGATAAGATAAATAATATTAAGTTGTTAATTTATGTAATTTTTTCTTTATAATAATTTGATTGAATATATAAGAATGTAAAATTCAGATTTTATGGTTTTTACTTTTTACTAAGATTTTTTTTCATTAATTTGAGAATTTTTGGTTTTTTAATTTAAAAAATAGTAGCAGATCAGCCGATCCCTAGGGGTGGCGGGCTGTGTAGGCCCAAGCACGCATATAGCTCGGGCCGCAGTGGAACCATGATGTGCTGGGTCGGGCTGGCCCACTTGACACCACTACCCATGGACAATAACCCTAGCTAATCCGTGGGTGACAGATTCTACTTTTAAGTTACAAGGGCTTATCCAAGTGCCCACATACAACGACGTCCTTGGGTAATTCATAGGTACATTATAATTACCCATATATTGTCTACAAAACTTGTACATACACAAGTTTTCCCTAGGTAGTCATTGGGTAATTTTAAGTTAGGAGCTACCTGTGTTATTTACCAACAAATTAACCACGGATGTATATTCCCTGAGGACATGCGTGGGTAAATCTGCAAATATTCCATGAGTAAATTTGATATATCTTTATTTTATGCTTTCCTTGCTGTTCCTGGGTAATTCGGGTCTATTTACCAAAAAAAATGTGTCCATGGTTAATTTTTCGTGGGTAAACTGTTATTTTCTTGTAATGTATGTGTATAGGTACCTGCATTGTACGGGCCACCTTGCTAGTATATATATTTCTTGCTTCTTTTTTTAATTATACTTATTGATACACTTTATTTAAATAATTTTAATACACTCAGTAGAAAAGATTAATAAATATTTCAAAATTATATATAACTAAATGCATGGGTTTAAAAGAATGAGATTAATTTTATTAAATAGATTTTTATAAAACCTAATTAACTAGGTGAATATATCAAAGTGATAAAATTATAACATTTTTTGTTTTCAAAATATTATTGCAGTCTTTTTTTCTTAAAAATAAGAAAAAATAAACAATTCAAAAAAACAATCAAGGCAGAGGTCTATCTCTATAAGGATCTTACTACCTCGCCCCTTCTGTGAAACTGGTGGGTTAAAGGCCGAAAAAATTAATAGAGAAATCAATAATAACTTGTAATACCTAGTTTTTTTTAATTTCAAATTTAATTTCATTTTTGGGTTAGCCTTACTATAGTTACATTTTGGTCCATTACTTACTACTATAGAATAGTCCCCATACGCCTATGGTAGCAAAAGTACAGTAGCTTCAAGAAGCATTATCTTCGGATCCAAGTCTTTGAAACGTTCTCATTAAATTTGGAGAGAAATTAGAGAAGGTTTGAGCCTTTGAGAGAAAAAGCTTGAAGAGGTTTGATTGGAATGAAGAAGGAAGATTTGTGTTTGGAATGTAATTTCTATATTATTTTTTCCCCAAATCTCATTGATTCCATGGAGTCCTTGATCTTTGGTTTTCGAATTTGTATTCTAGCTTGTGGATGATTGATGATATATAACATGGAAATTAAAATAAAATAAAAGAAAAAACAAACAAACAACTACTACTACTTGGATGTGTGGATGCATTGATATAATATGGATGATTAGAATTTAATTGATTGGGTTAAAAAGGAGCTTGATAAATTACAATTGATGCTTGTGAGTTAAATTGGTATAAATTCTAGCAATGTTTTTATATTTTCATAGACTAGAATTGAACTTCTCGTTGTTGTTGCTGTAGCACAGGGAGATATTAGAAATTGGCAAATTGCTTTAGGGGTTGAAAGTTTAGGTGACTTATGTTTTAGTTGTATTAGTGATTGTTTTCTTCTTTTGATGTTCCATGAAATCTATGAGATTATAAAATTGACATGTATAGAATTGCGGGATGGATAATCATATGATTTTGAAGTGGAAATGGATGGGTTTCATGCCTCTCATAGATGAAAACTTTTTGTAATGCTTGTAAGATTGCTGTGCGAATGAGAGTAGATATATATATACACACTATTATTTTATTGTGTTAACTTGGAGGTCCATAGAATGCATGCAAAATGCTTGATTTATTAATGTCTAGCATAAATGTTTGGGAGGAATGATGACTTCTTTATGTTTATATTTATTAGTGTTTGAGTTTCTTATTTAAGATGGATGTGATAGGTCCCAATCAAAGTTGTAAATGATTAATCAAAAGAATTCTAGTCAGGGGTGGGAATTAAATCATAGCAATTTGGTTTTGAATGAACTTTTACTCTTTACTTCATAAAAGCAAATTTAAATTTAAAAGAATATCAAAATTCAACAAAAAAATGGCAAACTTATCCTAACTTATTGTAACAACATATGAAGACTTGGACTCCAATAGACTACTAATTTAAATACTTATTCCTAGCAATAGAATAAATCCATAACATTATAACTTAGTTGATATACCATGGATTATTGTTAGACCTCTTTGAGATCTTCTGGACTTATCAATACCCCTCTCTTGTAATGGAACCTTGTCCTTTAGGTTCAAATTTAGGAATTTGCCCGCTTTTTCTTTTGTGTACTTTATTAATTGGCATCCTCAAGTGTTTACTCATTAACCTCTTCATTGCTAAAATTGATCTTACCTTCTAATAATAAGAGTGTCATTTGTGACACTTGCAACTTGGAGTGAACTTGTCATCACAGTTGAAGTAGAGACCCTAAATTTGTCATTGTTGCATCTCATCCCTTTGTTTCACGAGAGAGGGTGGATTGGCTTTTATAAGTGAAACAAAGTTAGCTTGAGTGTGATTGGATGGTGGTGGCCTTACATATTTATGTTGGCGCGCTACTTGTTCATCCCACATTCATGCCCAGCTAATCATTTCTTTCAATGTCTTTTGCTTTAACATCTAAATCCCTTCTGAAATTTTTGGTTTGATGGCCCCTTCCCTCTCTCCGCATAAATGTTGTCATTAGGGCCTTTTTGTTTACAACAATGCATGCTATCTCCTAGCTTCTCAAAATCTTGTTCGTAGTCATATAACATAGCTATTTGTTTCACTCTGGATAATGCTTCATCAAAATCTTCACACTTTGTGGGTCCAAACCAACTTCATAACTCTTCTTCAAAGATTGTCCACATGATATTCTTCCCTTCTTCTTTGTAAGTATGCCTTAACCACTGTCACCATTGGCTTGCAGCTCCTTCAAGATGAAAGAAAGCTAAGATCAGTTTTTGAGTTTTAGAGGCGTTTAAGAATGAGAAAAATTATTCAACTTTATTAAGTTACTCTGTCATATTATCTCCTAAGAAGTTTGAAAATTCTAGGTTAGACAACTTTGATGAGAGACGCTAACGTCCCTCTTTAGTGTTTTCACTGAAATGTCCATT
The DNA here is from genome assembly GCF_009730915.1 of Dioscorea cayenensis subsp. rotundata. NCBI lineage: Eukaryota > Viridiplantae > Streptophyta > Magnoliopsida > Dioscoreales > Dioscoreaceae > Dioscorea > Dioscorea cayenensis. The sequence continues at coordinate 4,851,796 of NC_052476.1, read as the reverse complement.
AAAGGACTAGCTACCT
>NC_052476.1:4835218-4850780 GCF_009730915.1 Dioscorea cayenensis subsp. rotundata | reverse complement strand
GGGGTTACGTATTGCTTTGACGCCATCTTGTCTCGGGATCAAAATATTGCAGTACTGTTCTCGTAGGGATGTAGGGATCATCAGAGATTAACCTGATCATCGTGAGTTAGATGTGAAAAGATGCAGGTACTTCCTCCTTGCACATCGGAGCAGATTTTGAGAAATTGCTTTCATAACTTGGAATTTAGGATATGTGGCATACGCCTCCTTCCGATTAGCACAAATGTCCTCAAAAGCTTGAACAATCTATTTTCTCTTATTTGGACATGGGATAGCATCGTACCTCGAGAGCAGACATTTTCTATAGATATAATTTCTAAAGGAAAGAGATGTAAATAATATTTACAAAACTCTTTATAAAGATAATATATGGCGAATATTCTTTGCATCCGTTGTTATAAATGCTATGTCAAGAATTTTCCTGTTGGGATATAACAATCCTAGTTAAGCCTCTTTATTCTAATTTTCGCCTTGGTTTTGACCAGTGGCTTTTAGTTGTGCTATTTCAAGACTCATTATATATTGGATAATCAAGAAACAACAAAACAGTAATTTATTACCAAAGATTTGTTTATAGAGTTCCGATATTTTCTATTATTATATAGAAGTTAGAAATAATTATCGATAAATTTAACCCGATATATATTTCTTTAATTATGCATACATGATTGTAACTATAATAGAACATGCCTAACGCTCAGATTTGAATTAATTTCTATGCTATCAAAGATTTTCAGACAACATTCTTTTTGTTTTGTTTTGTATTCTTCCAAGATCATCACAAGAATCAAAATTCAACTTTCAACAGAAGATATTCTAATAATGCAAATATGAGTTGCCATGTGAAAATACAGTTTGGGTAAGAACAACCCTACTAAATCAAGTGTTTGCCCCTTGACTTTTGTTTATAGTCATCAGACAAGAAAGCTTTTAATCGTGAATTGCTTTACACATGCATTTAATGGCCATTTGCCTTCTTGCACTGCATAATAATTCTAGGAATGTACACTTTGTCACCATGCGTTGGATCCAAATAACCACCGCTCTTAAAATGCTACGATGCATCTCTGCGGTAATTATCAACTGTTCCATTGCGCAGTCCATTCGCTTGGCTAATGTTTCCTTATCGCTGAGCGATCACACAACCTGTTTTAAAGTAAGTTCATGATCGGGTATGCCCCGGTGAATTTAATGTATTTAAGAACTCAACATATAATGGTCCATTTGAGCTCATAAGAGATGTCAAGCTTTTAGAGATGTAATCAATAAATACTTTCATCATCAAATTTCCAATTATGTCATTACTGTTTCATTTAATATGTGTCAACAGCTTTCATTGTATGGGCGTGACTCATAGCTCTTTGCCCTCAAGTATTCTGAAGCAGTTCTTTACATAGTTTAACCCGAAATTGTGGATAGATAGCTTCAATGATCGATTGTATCGATTACCCATGTGTTTTCAACCACACTAGATCTTGTGGAATTTCTAATCCACTCTCCTTCATCAAGTATCACTATGATGTTCAATAGATGCAATCGTACTATCACCAATTTCGTGAACAACCATTCTGCAAACTCTTTTAATTGATTTCGGGCTCATCAAGGTTGTTTCTATGCAATCATGTTAGTCTCTTGAAGTCTACTACTGCAATTCTTTCCAAAGTTGTGACCGCTATAGTGATGCGTTTATGATGTCCGCTTTCGCTACCATATTGAATAATCGCAGGATTTGTCAGAAATCTCCATTAAGAACTATTGTTTTGCCTCCAAAAGGTTTTGTGGATGCTTCTGGCATTATCTCTGAAAGAAGATCTTGTAAAGTTTTGTTTAATGCTTCAAGACACTCTATGCGAACCATAGGAGCTTCATCCCAAACAATCGTAGTTGTCTCAATCAATAATCTTGCCAGCGAGTTTGCTTGTCGATCGTACATGTAGAGCATTCTCAATATTTATTGGGATTGAATCTAGAATGCAGCTCCTACCTCCAGGTGGTAATAAAAGCTGTATGCAATTCCTGACGAAGCATAACAGCTAGTACAATTTTCCTTCAAGTACTGAATACCATTAATGATGAGAATTCCATACGCTTTTACCTAGTCTTCCACCATGGCCATATACACACATTCCTCCATTGTTGTTCCACTAGCTTTGTAGTTTGAGTATAGACAGCTCAATTGTTCTCGTGCATCGCATCTTTTGCAAAACATTGATAAATGATCTTCTTCGAAGCTCGAGGAATATCAGTAGTTTAACTCTTCTTGAAGCAGTCGATCAGCTTAAATTATTTATGTGCTCAATGATTGTGATCGAGTGTAAACCCATTCTCCTCAAGCGACGAAGAGTGTTTATTCAGCAGATCTTCAAGAGCAACTAATAGATAGTTTCTCGAGCACCTGCACTCGAAAGTTAGTGTAATTAGGCACGTGGAATGTCCATGTCGGAGTCTCATAGTGTATATCTTCCGACATTACTTCTGCCAGTTGTTTCTCAAACAAAGGCTCTTTTGTCTCCCAGGCATCGCAGAAAATAAGATTATTGTTACAAAAGTCTGGTCTCGAAGTCGTGCACCGTCTAGCCCGAGTCGCTTTTCTGTATCAAGGCATTCCTGACCATTCGAGGTCATCTCCTATTAATATCCATGGCAGGTAAGCTTTCTCTATATGTCGTGACACACAGCTATTATTACACGTGCGGAGATCCTCATAACTCCTAGCACCTTTGATTTCATATTAAGCACAATAAGCGCTAAGTAATATAGCTCTCCCGCAGCCTGGGTGTATATAGATTATTCTTCCAATTGATCTGCCATTCATCTCCAGAGCCGCATGCACCAATGTGGAATTTAGTCGGAAAGTCTCGCATACAAAAGTGCCGATCGTCCTTCGCTCATATCATTTGTGGCCATCCATTCGCGGAACATCGTTGTTTCAATACTCGGGATTGAAATTATATTGGGAAATAAATTGCCGTCACTACCAAACAACATTATGCTCTTCTCGGTGCGGTGAATAAGTAATCTTGGCTGCATGGTTTCTAAGTGGTGGATTGAAACTCAAATAGTCTCCAACAACTTTCATATGCGACAAACATAACGGCAATCCAAACACTTTGCAGTCCTCACCTATTTTAGTCAGATGATGTTTGATGATGCTTTCAAACATAGCCTCTGCTCCATAGTGTCGGGACCTTTAATACTTATATATTTGAATAGATATTTCACTCTGCTTCGTCAAAATTACATATTTCCACACATTTATATGTGGGCTTGATAGCGACATAACTCAAAATCAACATTATGTGGAACGACAAATCGATTATCCAATTTAATACCATTTTGTGCTGTGCTTGCTGGCAAATCCCTTCTCCGATATTGAGGGAATCCATCCTCATCAATCGCTAAGTTGAATTGCAGTCAAAATGGCTTTTGGGTAGAATTTTTTGCATTTTCCATTTTCCATACATGGTGACTCGTGAAATTCGCTTAATCCACATGGACCATGTGTATCATAAATGAACTCCATAGCGATCGGCAACCAGCAGGATCGATCCTTTATCGTGTAATTCAAAGCAGTAAAACTATATTATCAATTTCCGACGCCATAATGCCACTTTTCCAACCATAATAAGATCATGAACATGTGGTAAACCTCGCTTTTTGGAATCTCGATCTAGTAAAACAACTATAAAAAAGAAAAGGAGAAATATCATTAAGTTTGCAATTATCCAAACTATTTAAAAAAACTACGTAATTTACCTGCTTTATAGGACCAAAATGATGCCTTTTTATCAAATCATCCATCAAATGCCAGTACTTTATACGGAAAACCCATAAACCATGTCGTGCCCATCTTCGTAGTGAACCCTACACATAGAACTCAATGCATTTGTTATTTCCTCGACCATCGAGGATTGCAAGTGAATGTAATAAATAGTTTAGGATAGCCAAAAATCACGCAAATAGCCATCATGCTCTTGGTATTTTTCAAACATATCACCTAGGGCCTGTATAAAACTTGTGTGTAAAATAATAAGCTTCCCAATACTATTGCAATCGCAGATCTTCTTGATCAAGTTGTATCTCTAATAGCCTAGACATTTCTCAGTCCTCAATGATGTTTGATGATCTCTAATATATCTCAATCTTGTGTCTTCAATTGTAGCTACAAAAGTCCAACTATAAATTGTTGGAAAAGTCGACCTCCCTCTAACAGTGGTATTATCCTCAATATTTCTTTGTTGAATCAGTAAGCATAATATTCTCTCATAGTTAAACACTTCTCGCTTAATTTACTCAGATAGAGATCTCTTCATAAAGTAAAATTTAGATGAAAGCAATCGTCTCCATAAGGAAAGAGTAATGGATATTGAAGTGGCATGAAAATAGCCGATGTAGGTCACTAATTCTTTTAAACCTTCTTGTTTGTGTTCTACTATAATATCCCTCCTCTGATCATTAATACCAATATCACCGATAAATTAGAGCAAGCAATTTCGGAACCCGATGGTGCAAAATAAATATGATCTTTCTTATTTTGATTTACAATAAGCTTTATCCTAACTGCACTCTCTAAATTGTATGTGAACTTCTCTTGCACTCAAAGACTTTGACAATCTCATTGTACTCATCTAGCATATTTCTCAAATCCGCGATACTATATCATTGTCTCAATCCCTTGAACACCATCATCAAATCGAAGCATGACATTCGCGAATCTAATTCAGATTTGATCTCAATCATGTATGTACTGTGGCGAAATTTAGTCGTTTGCCTACTGCAATCGAAGTAGAGATCCCATTCTATGATAATTTTGTCCCGATAACTTGAATACATAAGGCCTGATGTCTTTCGATTGACACTATTATCAACAATAGCACCAAGTAAAGTAAATTGAAAAAGTGAGTTGTATATTCTAATATGTTCTTTAAATTTTGAATTTCTTACTCCACCATTACCATCAAATAATCGGCGTAAAAAAGGTGGTGTTGGTTTTGGTGGCGGAAGAGAAATAAGCCCTTGCTTGCAGCACATATTAAATTTTGGATTTGAAGCAGATTTTGATAGGTCAATTCTTTCATCATACCACATGGAAGCATTGCAAAATAGGCATTTAAAAGTTGGCCCACCAAAGCATAAAGGTTGAAATATCGTTCCTGTTACAATCATTAAAGCAGGAATAATCTACATAATAGTATATGTGTGAAATTTATAATGATAAATTTGAGAAATTTGAGAATAATTAAAAGTAAAGAAGGGGAAATCTTACTTTGATGCTGATTGTTTAAAACATCATCAGAATCATTTGTGTTAATATGGCTGGGCGAAAGATTGATTTCATGATCAATAGAATTATCTCCATTGTTGATCATTAGTAAATCAGATTCCAAGGGTCCAAATACATATTCTGGCATACTTGTTGAAGCACCAACGTCCGAATAAGACTCATTTCTTTTAGCAGATGGATTTTTGTTAAAATGGATGCTAAAGCCACCATCAAATTCAGGTGAGTGCAATTGTACTGTAGTCTCAACATCAACTTCATCATTAGCGTCAATATCACATTGCGATCGAAGATGTTTAGTTATTGGCTTATTGACACCTCTAAGCACACTTGTATTTCCTTTCTTATTTATACTATTCATCCTTCTAGCTTTTAGAATATCCATTCGCCTTTTTCTGTTGTATGTAGCCTCTGATTTACTTAGCACAAGTAACGAATCAATCTTTTTAATATGACGGGACTTAGTCATTTGTTGTATATTGCATGAATCTTTTGTAACATAATTGGAGTAAGATAACCAGCAACAAATAAAATAAAAAAAATATTGTAAGTTACTTATTTCATACAGTATAAATATCATATAAGCATAATATATATATATATATATATATGAAAATTCTTACCTCAATAGAAGTTTGTAAAGATTCAAATCAGCTTATCACTTTTACTCAAGATTTCCGATCTACATAACATGATTGCATTAATAAAGAACTAACTCAAATCTTGCATAAAATCAACAAAACTAATCAAACATAATAGCTATAATTTCAATACTATATTTTAATTAACTATATACTAATAGAGTTTATTATACTATATAAATGGCAAAATAAATACAAAACCACACCTTTTTGTTACATATTTAATATTGTTAGACTTACATTACAATAACTATAGAAACTTATAATATTTTAGACATACTTATGAAAGGGATCATCTATTGAAGCAGATCTACTTTTCTATCAACCCATATTGCGTTCGACATGCTCGCTTCATGTTGTCTTATTACGTTCTTCAGTTCTTCTAATTCAGTAGTCATCATTGCAAGGCTGCTTGATAATATATCGTTAATATCCTTTAGCTCTTCTAATTCATATTTAACATCACGTAGTTCCTTCTCATTCACATCTTTAATAATAACATCATAAATATTTTTCAGATGCTTTATGGCACGTAATGCAGCATAATTTTCAGCCTTTTTTTTTGTATTTGCTTCTAATCCAATTTGCTCATGAACTCCACAGCTATCTTCATATATGATTTTGCATGTAAAACTTGGATTGTGATCTGGACCATTTTGTTCACATACATAAACTGCAGGTGGCAATCTTAATTTTTCCATAATCTCCTTAAGTACTACCTTAAATTGTACATCAACAACAATCTGCATGTCAACTTCCATTTTTCCACCTATTGTGATGTATTAAGAACAGGTAAAAGTTTCCATTAATAAATTGATCTTAAAAACATAAGAAAATATATAATGAGCTATTTAATAGAAGTGATATGATTTCATAAATTAAACCAATTATTATCACATAGTGCATTTTACATGAAGAAAATCTACTTAGCTAAGAATGTTTACATATACAGACATTCTGATACTAAGCAAATAAATAACCACAAATAATATCTTAACAATCATCATTATTTGCATAAGATTGGAAAGTAAGGAATTTGAATTCCTCCATCAATTAGAATAAACATTTAATTGATTAAAAAAACAAAATAATTAGTTTTCCAAAGATTATACAAATACATATTTAAAATAAAAAATCTAAAATTTGGGATTATATTTGATTATCTATATTAACTGGAAAGGAATTAAAAAATAATTAAAATTTATAGGATATTTACAAATAAAACAATCCAAAACTTAATTTAATTTTGTTTTCAATTATTCATGTATTTTATTTAGTCCCATGGTCAATTATCTATCAAACTATCTTAATAAAAAAAGGGCAAATAATGGTCATCTCACTTTTATTACCTTTTCTCCCTATTTTTATAAATAATTGGGAGATGTTGGATATAATATTTGAAATTCAAATGAAAGGAAAAAAATTTGGAGATACATGATGATAAATTATAAAAATTTTTAAAATATTTATAAAAAGAAAAGAGGGTAAAATATTGGGATATGAAACAAATATCTTAATAATAAGTGGAGTTGTTGCATGATAAATGCATGTCAAACTTTTCATTAAAAATAAATAAATTGTGATTAAAAAGTCATTATATTATAATTTAAAAATATCTACAAAAATTGTTTATATAATTTTCTCATTTATTACAAAAATAAAATGATGCCAATATGAATTAGGTCCAAAGTAAAAGATCATGTTTAATTTTTCTAGTTTCATTAAAAGATGATATAAAATTAATTTTTTTAAAAGATATTATAACTTGGCTTCAAATTTAATTCATTCTCTTTTTCACAAAGATCTGCCAATTTTATCATGAGACAAAGTTAGGAGATAATACCTTATTAATTCTCCTTTATTTTTTTTCTATCTTTTCCTTTTAATATATGGCATTTTATATTTTTATGAAATTAAAATAAATAAATGTCATAATTGTTTATTGTAAAAAATATAAAATTTTATATTTGAAAATCAATACATATAAATGAAATTTTGTATTAATAAAAAATAAAAAATTGTGATTAAAAAGTCATTACGTTATAATTTAAAAATATCTACAATTTTCATAATTGTTTGTTAAAAATAAATAAATTTGATAAAATTTTATATTACTTCAAATTTGGATATCATCATAATGTCATCCTGTCAACATTGATAATCCACTTAAAAAATACCAGATAAATTTAATCAATTAATAACAAATAATATAATATACAAATAATAAAACAAAAAATAAAAACACAATATATCTATTTATTTATTTTATAATTTTACAAAAATAATGTGTGTATATATATATAGGAAAAAATGAAAACAAAATTAAAATTTGTTACGAAAGAGGATAAACCTTGTTAAATATATATTTTGAAACATGATATAGAAATAAATTTTATGCTCTTGGATTTCTCAACCATTCATGTCTTCATGTCTTTTTAATTGATTTTCTAAAAAGTGCATATATATTTATATATTTATATTTGATTTTACAGTTGAAAATGATTAAAATATGAAGCCCAAAATAGTTTAAATGTTTATAATATTGTATTTGTTGAATATATAATAATAGTATGCTTCTCAGAAAGAAATTATTACATCAATATAAGCAAAAAGAAGTGGACATAAAAATAAAACCTTCGGCATAGCATGCATCATCAGCACTATAATCCAGGTCACATAATGTAATCGGGTGATGATGACGAACATTATCCTCCTAGTAAAATATCGAGTATCATCTAAGATGATATTCATGACTAAGTACTCTTCGAGTTCAATAGATTTTGTAGAGCAAATTCGATGATTTCAAATGTGAAACGGTGTCATGATAAGATAAATAACCAAATGATGCAAATGAAAACAAAAGCCAAATCTTCTAAGCAGCTTGGGCATCTGCAAAAGATCAACCCCTTAAAAAAGAAAAGCCTTTGAAACATAAGATAAGACTCCTTACAAATGTAAAGAACTCCTTACAGGTAGAGATTATTATTATTATTACTGACACTTTTCTAGATATCAAAAACATTAATATTATATATATGCACAATGAAAATCTTTGCATCTACCCATATTGAAGTTTCTAATGAAATGGACAAATATATTAATAAAATGGACATCAAGAACAAATTGTGAAATATAAGATTTACCTTATTTTTTGAATGAAAGAGAGCCTAAGCTTAAGATTAAGTATGTGTAGATGTATATATGTTATAATGCAATGGTAGCTTTATATAAGGAATGACAGGATTATTTAAGGTTTTATTGTACCCACTGTCAAAAGTCAAAAAAAAAAAAAATATCACTGACACCAAAACCTAATTTGAAACCAACCATGCACCTCATTTTCAAATATCAATAACAATGACTCAATAATAATGCTAGTAAATCTGCCACACCTATGTCTATGACTATGCCTATGCTTATGCTTATCTTGTAATATTGATTGACAGTGACTTTGAGATATTTGGTTACATAATTGATCAAAACCTAATATCTTCACATGCAAAAGATAACAAAAGACCTGCTAGAGATGTATGAAAACAATTATGTGATGTTAGGTAGTGCTAGTCAACACAAGCAACATTTGAATAAAATACCATTTCTCTTACAGCCTTGGATGATTTTGAACAATCAATATGAAAAATATCAACATTTAGCAACAACACTGCTAATATAAATAGGAAATTCATTATGGTCTACAATATTTACATTCAAATTGCAATATAAGAAAATATTGCATGACATTTAGGCTATCTACTTTTATAAGTAAAAAAGAATGAGACATGACTAATCTAGCATCAATTAATACAAAACTATATTATTTATATATATATATATATATATATATTGAAGCTTAAAACTTATAGATGATTTTGCCAAATCAACCGGATAAATAGGAACGTAAGACTTGATCAAGGGGATTCTTACAGTTCTGGCCCTCTTCAAGTCCTCATCAGTGTCATTTCCTTCATCTACAGCTTTCCTGGGAAAAAAAAAATGTTAGTACTGAAAACAAACTCTCATATCACTTGATGCTTAAAAGACATTGATCTATTTTAAACCTTCTCTGCTTGTGTAATTCAGCATCTTTGTCAATACATTCAGAGTTCAGTTGGACTAATATTACTAACAGATCAACATAATGAGATCTCCAGCTCTACTGCAGATCAAATTTGAAACATTACCAAGCACCGGCCTCACAGATCTACATGGATAATATTAATGGAGAATGAATAATATCTATTTTTCATGAAGAATTGACACCACTACAAAAATATACCCTGGAAGAATTTGTACAATTGGTTCAAAGATGGTTATCTTGGAAACTTAATAGGATGAGTGTACAGTAATAGTTCTTTATCATTAAATTTAATAACACAGCCATTTTTAAAGGTAACATTAATTATCTAAACAATTTAAGAGCTGCAGAAGGAATACATATCTTTAATTGAGCTTCTGATCTTGCAATTCGTTCTGCTATAGCCAGCTTATCTCGAAGTTGCTGCATTTCCCCCTGTAGCAAAAATTAGTTAGTAACAATTAAAAACAGGTTGTAGATGTAAAGTTTGACCATTCCACATAAGCACAATATGGGAAAAAGCATAGCACAAAGAATAGTAGCAACAACAAAAATTGAAGCAAATTAGCCACATAGTCTACCTGCATGATCCTTCGCTCTTCAAGCCATTGTCTGACTGGCATTACTTTGTCATTAGCATCTTTCCATTCATTTGCTACCACAACAGCAACCCCATTTGTTGTAACTTTAGCACGAGCTAGTTCTCTATCGAGGGTTTTCCTCTCGTCCCTATGTAAAAATAAAAGCGATAGAAAAGTGAGAATATCAAAATAAAATACCTTGCAGGAGGAGATGAACAACTTACATAAATGATAAACCATACATAATTAATCAATTAGCATCATCATTAGAGATATAATAACAATAATGTTAATAGTCATATATCAGAGATAAATAAAACTCACCCCCATGGAACATCTCCAACCAACATCCAATCTCCATCTTTATCTTCATAAGTGACTGCATACTCAGATCCATTTTGTCCTTCCATCCCTGAAAAATAACCTAAAATTAATCAACACCAAAAAACACAACAATATTTCATGTGATAATATACTTATATCTTATTAGACATAACTCTCACCTAATGAGAAACACTTGAACATGTCTCCCAACCCTTCTCTAAGCTCATTATATCCCTTATAAACCTTAAGATATATTTTTCTCAAATAAGGAGCTCCATCCATGCTAACTTTCACATAAATTCCAGTGGTGGTCTCCTCCATCTCCAGAAAAAGGGAAAAAAAATAGAGATAAACCACCACTCGATCTAAAAAAAAAGTAAAAAAAAATACCAATTTCTCTCGTGCTCGGAGGTCCCGGCGTCCCCATCCTCAAAGAAGACATCGATCTCTACCCAACAAAACCTCCCGGATCTTCCCAACAATCAAAACGTAGATCGATCCAAAGATCTCCAGAAAAAGGAGGAAAAATGGAGATAAACCACCACTCGATCTCAAAAAAGTCAAAAAGTACCAACATCACCGGAACCCAAAACAAAGTCATTCATCTTCTTCAACCCAAGCTTAGCCTTTTCTCTCGTGCTCGGAGATCCCGGCGTCCCCAACCCCAAAGGAGACATCGATCTCTACCTAACAAAACCTCCCGGATCTTCCCAACAATCAAAACGTAGATCGATCCAAAGATTTCTAGAAAAAGGGAAAAAAATTGGAGATAAACCACCACTCGATCTCAAAAAAGTCAAAAAAAAGGGTACCAATTTGAAGAGAAACTCAGCAATAAATGGCGATTTTGACCACTAATTTCGACAAAATCTGTGAAAAAAGATCAAATTTGATGCATCAAAACCCTAGATTTCGGCAAAGACGAAGCTAATGATTCATGAGACCAGGTCTCCGAGCGGGAGAGAAAGAGAAAAAAGAGAGCCTTTTTTCTCTTCTTTCTGTTGCTCTGAGTTCCCACTCAAAAGTTGGGAAATATATTACTGGAATATGTCATATTGTTTATTGAATAACGAAAATAATTTCATTTCAATACTTTGAAAGAAAAAACAATTTTAAATATTAAGCCTTCTACTTGGTTTTTTTTCTTCTTTGTTATAAGAATTGAAATAAAATACATGTCTAATATATATATATATATACAGACACTTCATCATTCAAGAGAATTTGTTATAATTTATCATCACATAAATATTAATTTAAGAGCAATGTTGTCATTGAGATGATATTAAAAGTTGTCTATATAAGGATGTGACAAAGTTTAAAAAAATGATTTATTAAAATTTGATTTATATTTTCACATGCCAACATATTTCATTTGTAAGTATTGTGAAAGTTAAGCTTATGTAATCTCCCAGCGTATCAATGGAACTGTCTGAGAAAGTAAAAAGTCATAAACATAATCTCTGTCATAAATGAGATCATTTAATGGTTGTGGTGGTTGTGGCAGGTGAGTTAGGGGTGGATATATGTTGTCCAATGAAAGAAAGGCGAATGTCACTATATATATATATATATATAGCTTCACTCCTATTAGTTGTTCCCGCAAACCAACAACTAATGCTCACCTGTCAACCTATCTTTTGTCTTTATTTGAAATAAAAGTTCTTTAAGAATAACAAAGGAGTTCCTCAGGTGCATTTGAACACTACATAAGACGTTCCCGCGAGCCACTCGCATAAGATGTTCCTGCGAGCCTCACCCATGTGAAGCACTTATACATATCTCTCTTGTCTCTATAAGAAATAAGCGTGCTTTAAGAATAACAAAATAGAAGTTCCACAGGGCGTATGAACACTTGCATAAGATATCTCGCGGACCAACTTCTAACGATCCCCTTTGGAATGGCTTTTATTAACCTATCTTTTGTCTTCATTAGAAATAAATGTGTTTTAATGCAAGTTGCATTCCTCACTTTGGTTTTTATTCTAGAGAGGAAAAATCTGAAAAACAAAACAAAAATTCAATTATTTAATTTTTAAATTCTTTAAAAGATTAGTATTAACATATAGATCACATGATAACTAACTTGTTTAGCAATGCAAGTTGCATTCCACACCTTGGTTTTTATTTTATAAAGAAAAAAAATCTAGAAACCAAAAAATTTTTAGTTATCATTTTTTAAAAATTCTTTTTAAAAGAAGATATTAGTTTTAATTTATATGTTAAAAAAAATTAACTAACTCTATGACCAAACAGTATCAATTTTTTTTCAATTTTTAATATTTCTTTTAAAAGAAGAGATTAGTATTAATTTATATATTATAAATATTGTAAAAAAATATTTAACTAACCATATAATATTTTTCTTCTTTGGATTTTTTAGTTTGTTTGGATACATATAAGTTTATTATTATAAAATCATTACGTATAATTTTTTTTAAGAAATAATAATGTTAAGATATAATAAAATCAAATCTTTTATCAAACAAAACACTTCTGAGATCTCTTTCTCTTGCTCCATCTCCTGCAGTTCAATCTATCATAAAAAAAAACTTAAAAAAACAATATACATACACCAATATTAATCATCGGCTCATGGCCGTCAATGATTAAAATACCTAAGTAAAAAAAATAAAATCGCTCCCTAATTTAACACCCAAATCAAAAACCAATCAAAATTTCACCAAATTTCAAACCCTAATTTCTCAAAATGGGGAGAACCTTTGATTGGCTTTTGCCCATACTTCATTAATATTCTTCAGGAGGAAAATCAGCAAGCCTGTGACTTTTAGCAGGAGCTTTAATAGGCGTCCTCATCCTCAATTTCCTACAAATCAATAAATTAATAAAAAAATAAATCAAATCAGAAAATCAAAACTGGGATTGAAGCAAAACCAGTTTTAATAGGCCGCCTCATCCTCAATTTCCTACAAATCAATAAATCAAATCAGAAAATCAAAACTGGGATTGAAGCAAAACCAGTTTTAATAGGCCTCCTCATCCTCAATTTCCCAGCTGCTAGAACCCTTCTTTTAATGGGTTAAATTACTCAAGCTGAAGCTCTTCATGTTCAAACTACGCAACTCTGATTTTCCACAATCAATGAAGGCAGCAAAGGGCTAGCAGATGTCATGGAGGTCCCGCAGAGCTTAAGATTGACACCATTAATACCAACTTGACACTTATCCAGCCACTTTCCTTAAGAAATTGAGCATCAAACTTGGAAAAGAGGACTGTTTGGTTACCTAAGAAGATGTTATCCTTCATCCCCAAATGAAAAGTTGACTACTTGAGCTTCCTGACTTGATCCCTGCAGCGGCGCAAGGTAACAGCTCCAGATCACGGCCATTTTCTTATCATAATCAACGTGTTTCTCAGGATTGGAGAGAGTGGCGTAGTCGGCGTGGACCTTCAAGAACTCATCCCCATCAGCGCGTTGAGAGACATCAAGGAAGCCGAGGCAGCGATTGATTGGATCGAGGAGACGGCGTAGCAGCCGAGATGTACGCCGCCGAGATCCAGGATTGAGAGGCTAAGGCGGCGAGGATTGGAGATCCGGAAGGAGAGGGTTTGAGGGGAAGAGAGAGTGAGAGAAGAGATCATGAGACCAGGAATCAAAGAAAAACATCCTCAGCATAAACTGGCAAACCAAATTTCCAAAAGCTTACCGAACCCAAGCGTCCAAAGATTGCATTTGGTGAGGATCTCGAACCCGAAAAGGCTGAGAAGAAATGCACCGCGTCAGTGGAGGTGGAGCGAAAGACGGTTCCTCAGCGTTGGAAGAGCTGATCAGGAAGGAGGAGAAGGCCAAGGAGAAGAGCAATAGGAAGGACTATTGGCTCTATGAAGGGATCATAGTCAAGATAATCATGGAGATGAGGAGGATTGGGATGGTTAAGATCTCTCCCAGCGGCCCTGGATCTAGGGTTAGGGTTAGAAGGGCAACAACTAAGCTCATTCATGGGTAGATAATGTCAACATGTAACATCAATTAAAAAAACAATTATTATCTTCCAACCATATCACGCCAAATGTCTACCAAAGAAAAATTGAAAGAATAGTAATTTTAGGGGATAGCATTAAGAGTAACTATATATATATATATATTAGTAACTATATTTGTTTATTTAACTAATTTTTTTAAAAGGTTTTCCCTAACCTTGTTATAATTATTGATAGGTGTTTAATTAAAGGTGGTTCCCTAGCAACCAAACACCATTGTGTTAAATGCATGCGAAGAAAGACATGTAAGAACCTTTCAACCATAGTTATCAGACCCAATCCGGTCATTGACCCGATCGGGAGCTCTGCAGGTCTCAATCGATTTGGTTCATACTGTGCAAATTAGTTCGGATCGATCAGGGATTAATAAAAAATATATTAAAATATTATTTTTTTAAAAATTATAAATTATTTTTTTAATTATATAATGATATATAATAATAATATTCATGAATTATTAATTATCAAATAAATAATTTGATGCAAAAAAATAAAAAAAAAATAATTATTCATCCCTTATTTGGAAGTAATAAAAAAGGGGGAAAAATATATACTTGACAAAATTACATATATACCCTTCAATTTATTAGAAAAATCAAAAAATAAAAAGGATAACAAGGTCATTTAAAAAAATCATTGATGCGTGCGGGTTGAAACC
>NC_052476.1:4753902-4834218 GCF_009730915.1 Dioscorea cayenensis subsp. rotundata | reverse complement strand
TCGATACATAGTAATTCTGAGTGTGATTATTTACTATTGAGCGATTTGTATGCAAGAGAAGCGGGGTCTTGGAACAAGTAAGTGAAATCGGTGATATCGGATGGATAAATGCTAAGAAATTTCGAGGACGAAATTTTTTTTAAGGGGGAAGGATTGTAATACCCTGAACCTGTGGATAACTGTTAGAAAATATACTCAGGGTATTACTATAGTGGTAGTAAGATTTTTCTACAGATTAATCTTGTTGAGAAACCCCAAGTGAAAAGAATAAGGACCTAAGTGTAAAAGTTTTTAAAAGATTTTGGGTTAAAGAATAAATGAAAAGGATGGACATGAAATGTTTATGGAAACCGAGGACTGAAAGGTAGGATGGAAGGGATCTTTTTAAAATGTTGTTTTATAATCCAGGGACCACTGGATAATTTGAAAGGACCTTTTGAGAATACTATTTCATAATTCAAGGATCATTTGGGAGTTTTTCAGGGACTGTTGTGTAAGAAATTATGTTTTGAGGGACTAAAATTGAATTTCGGCTGAAAACTTAAGTTGGAGAAAACTCTAGATTTTTGATGGTTCATCTTCTTCTCCCTTACATACACTCTGATGACCGAGAAGAAAATGAAGAAATGGGAAGAAATTGGAGGTTTTAAGGAGAGGGACTTGGAGATCGTTGGAGTGAGCTCATGGGAGGGATGGCTTGGCTTTAGTAAGAGGCTTCCTTGTATTGTTTTTGGCATGTATATGTATGCATGTATATATATGTATTTATGGTTGGATTTGATGAAAAATGTTGATGAATTTGAAGAAATATTAATGAGAATGATGAGGGTGTTGTTTTGAGATGAAATTTGTGTCGAAAAAAACCTTGTATCCATGATAAATCAAAGATGAGATTAGGAATTCTTGTAGCAATTCTTGTAGCAACGAGATTAGGGTTTGGTTTGATTAATTAAGTTGATGATTATGATGATTAAGGTGTTAATGATGATGGTTGGATTGAAATTGGTTGGGTTTAGCAAATTGATTTGGTTGAGTTGAATTGAATTGATTGAGTTGAGTTTGATTTGGTTTAACCAAGTTCGTTTAATTGAATTGGAATTGGGTTTGGATGAGGAATTGAAGTGGTTGGGTTTAATTGAATTGATCGCAGTGCAGGGTTTGATCGAATCGAGTTGAGTGTAGTTGGACTTGAATGGTTTGGTTGAATTAAATTGGTTGAAGTTGATTTGGGTTTGGTTTGGATGTTGGGAGCTACGGGTTTTTGGGCAGAACCAAGTTGGTTCAACGAAATTTGTATAAAATTAAGTTGGTTCAAGGTGGTTGGTTTAATTAAACCTGGTTCGAGTGAATTTGAGTTTGGTTCGATGAATTTGATCTTGATTCAGTGGAATTGAAATTTGGTTCGGGGTTGGTTCATAATAGTCTAGCCCAAATTGAGTTGAGCTTAATTGTAATTGGAGACCAATTTGGTTATACTGAAAGTCGGGTTTGAGACCGATTGGAGTGAGTGGGTCGATTAGAGTCGAGTTATTGATTTCTATGTATTTTTATTGGGATAAATTATATTTTTAGTTGTCGTATTTATTTATTTTTATTATGTTATCATGCTAGGTGTTGATTAGGCTTGGGAGGAGTTCCAGGTCTAGCAAGGAACTCAAGGACACAGGAGTGAGTTGGTAGTGGCTATTATTTTTAAATAATTGATTAATTATTATTATTTTGAAATAATTGTTTAATAGCTAGTATTTTTGGAAATAAATGTTTAAGTATTTCATTTTATCATGTTTGATTCCATATATAGTTGAAATATACGTATATTTGTTTGCCGTTGATGTTCATGATAACTCAGTATTGATACATTCGTTTTGTATAATTATACGTATTTGTGAATAGTAAAAATACATGTATATGTGATTTAATTATTCGGTTCATGTATTTATTTTTGATGGGTATATATGCTTTGATTTGGAGTGATTTGCGAAACCATGTGAGCGTATTAAAGATGTTTTATCGGCATTGTTAATAGAATTGGTTTTCATTCACGGTATAGGAATGGTATACGTGGATCACAGGCTTTCTTGGTATTATGCATTATTATCGTTTGGCATTGGCTTTGTGGAAAATAATGTTTATTTCAGTGATGTGAATACTTGTCCCGGAAAAAGGATCATGTGTTATGATTTACTCTGGATGGTATTATTCTTTGTATTTACTTGATGGTTTTGATGGTGACGGGCTAAGGCCCGACTCTGCGATGAGTGGGTCCCCACGGGCCGACCTTTTAGAGGTGGCGTGGTGGACACAGGGTATTGATTACTACGAGGGGCCGGTTCGGTGGGAGTGTAGAGCCACGTTGGATATTCATCGAGTGGCCAGGGGTCAGCGGCCAGGGTGAGCCAGATGGGTCAGCGATTAGGGACATGAGTTCCTTGACGGCTCGAAACCTAGCCGCTGACCAGGCGAGGGTTTAGAGAGTTTTCTAGACCATGTTATCTTTGGGTGAGTGTTGGGTATTCTTTGTATTTTTGAATTTGAAATTTATGTTATTTTTGAATTGTGATGAGGCGGGTCTCACAAAAATTGTGTTTTCTGAGAAAATCAAATTGATGTTGATTTATGTTGAATTTATGTTTCAAAGAGTTCTTTAAAAGATGTATTTTTGCTAGAATTACGGTATTTTGGAAAAAAATTGGAAAATTATTTGAAGCGGTTGGTATTTATATATTTTATATATACATGTATTTAAGTATTTGAAATTATTAAGCCACTCTAGAGCCATTGAATGTCTTTGTAGACTGCGGGAGGCGGGGACCCTTGATTACTCGATTGAGTATAGCGCTAGTCGGGGGTTGAGTCCGAGGATTGCGGTGGGTCCCCACTTCCCTTTCTTTCTATTTATTGGTGTCGTGATCTTGTAGCGGTTGTACTCGCAAATTTGGAGTTATTGTATTCATGGTATTTATGTATTTGAACCTCGTAGTTGGTGTAAAGTTGTAAATTGTGATTTAGTAGGTCTGATTTTTGTTTAAAAGCAGTGATGGGTTTCAGGTTAAAAAGGGAATTTTTAGCGATGGGTGCCACATTTACCTCGATGAGAAGGGGTGGGTGTGACGACTTCTTTCCTCTGAGTCACTTGGGAAGGTCTCCCTCTCGGGGTTGTGCTACTCAAGGCACACGCGACCATCTCACCAAAGATAGCCACCGAAGATTTCCCAATTTTCTTTCCAAACTTGGCTCAAGTTTGGTCTTACCAAATGATTTTCATTTGACTCATGGAAATATATTTTACTAAACTTGATCTCATCTTCATCCAAGTTTAGCCTTCAATATCTTCAAGCATGACCTTCAATCATCCATGCTTAGATCTCCAAATCTCTAATCATATCTCTTGCAATCTTCAATCAATCTCCACAAAATCAGTTTTCATGAATAGTTCCGCCAATAGATAGCTCTTGGATCTTTCTTCAATTTGTGATGCTAAATATGGTCATGATAATCTCCTTGGCATGTCTTTACCTTATTTAGTTTGTGTCTTCAAATAGCTTCACACCAAACTAAACCTTGTGTCTTATAATAGCTTCATACTAAGTTTAACTTATGTCTTCTAATAGCTTCATACAATCTTCATGATCTTGAATTCTTACCAATGATAGAATATTTCTCTTCCTCCAAGTAGATCTTTCTAAAGGAGTTCTATCAAAGATATGAATTATCATCCCGAATCTTACCAAGGATAGACAATTATATCTAAAATAAAACTTACCTTTCTTGAAGAGATCCTTTAGTCTTGATGGGTTTTCCAAAAATAGTTGAATATCATATGATTCCATTGAGAGAAATATCTTCTAAATTGTTATCATTGATTTTGTTCCATTCTTTTCCTCTTTTGAGAGGTTTTGTATTTTTTTTTTTCTTTATGAAACCCTATGAATCTTGCAGCCTTGTACGATTTGCTTGCTAAGTTTGTACCAGAGCTTGAACAATGACCGGAAATTTTTGATAATTGGCAGCAGAAGAATATGTTTTGCTATCGCTGTCATTCTTTTGATATCGTCGTATGAGGCCTTGAGTTACTTGTTCTCGCTCCAATGTGCGCCAATTTGAACAATTTGAGTGCCACTAACCTGCTTTTGGTCTATTTAAATTAAACCAATGATCTTGCATAGGAACTCAAAATATATAATAACCTTCATCTATGTACTAAAATAAAGCTCTCTTTTTACAAATACTTGCATCTTGGTTTTATGTAGGTAATTCTCTTAATTTAAGATTGCTCTTGTTTAACATTACTTGTTCAGATGCAGAGAGAAATGGTGAATGGATGTCAATTATTGGATAGCCCAATGATATAACACCAAAGTGTAAATATAGAGATCATGGTGAATGGATGTTAATCATTGGATAGCCCAATAATATGACACCAAAATATGAAAAGAGAGATCATGAGTTCAGTATTATTCCCTGTATTGTTTATATACTGTTCACCGGGGATTCTTATATTATTTTTATATTGTCCATACACTGTACATCGGGGCTTCAGTATTTTTCGGTATTGTTTATATTAATAAAAAGATGCCTACTATTATGGTGAATGAATTGAGAGAGTGAAGACTGAAAATGCAGTTCCACTTTTGGATTCAGAGAATTGTCCAAATGGTTGGGCTACCCCCACCAAGTGACAAGTTTATGGTCAGATGTCCTGATTACTTGTCAAATAAGGTGAAAATTCCCAAATCGAAGGCCGGGCTTCAGTGAGAAGGCTGTTGTTTTCATTTACATCTTCTGGTTGCAATTATTATTACCTTGTTATTTATCAATCACTCCAGAGGTGTGCTTGGCTTGCAATTAATATTGATTGGTAAGTAAGACGCCACATTTTATTATTGTTGTGTAACAAAATAATATTTGTTATTATTATTGTAAAGAAAATTAATCT
Organism: Dioscorea cayenensis subsp. rotundata; assembly: GCF_009730915.1. Classification (NCBI taxonomy): domain Eukaryota; kingdom Viridiplantae; phylum Streptophyta; class Magnoliopsida; order Dioscoreales; family Dioscoreaceae; genus Dioscorea; species Dioscorea cayenensis. The sequence goes on along the minus strand of NC_052476.1, from coordinate 4,829,282 downwards.
TACATTAACATTATTATTTTAATGAATTAAATGAACAACATTGTGAATGCCGACGAGTAAACAACAAATATATATATATATATATATAACGTGCATGTTGTTGGAGGCCTCACTCAATGGTTATTTAATGGGCCTGGTGCTCAAAGGGATGGACAGACTTGGCGATGCTGACGTACGTACTTGGAATTAATCCCAAAGCAGCAGTTGTACTCAACAACGTATGTTTTTAGGTAAGAAGGAAATGATCGATCATATGTTGAATGACATCTGCACCTTCCGACTCCATGAAAGAATCCTTGACCTGCCACAACGTTTCATCATTCATTATTATTTCTGTGCAAAGCTCAAGACAAAAAAGACCAAAGCCTGGCATGGAATCTCTGATGTATTTGAGTAACTTGTTGGAAGGCTGAATGATTGAATGAGTACACATTGGTATCATGGAATCAAAATTTGGACGGCGGTCGGTGATAACAATTGCCATTTAATTAAGAAGATAGGCAAGGCAGGGCCTAATATAACAAATAATAGACAAAGGCTTCCATGATACCAATGTTTACCATTCACCTCCACTATTCACTAGTAGAGGTGAATGGTAAACAAAAAGACTGATTAATGGATACAAGTTTTTTTCTCAAGCTGAGATGAGTAAGGGATACGTGTGTGTGAGAGAGAAACTTATTTTAAGGGATGAATAAGGGCATGGCGGTGCGTAGACGTGAGGGAGAAGTCCTAATTTCTGTTGTAGATTGTGCGTGCATGCGCGTGCATTTTTTTGTTTTCTTTTTTTGTGGTCCTAAAGGTCCTTCCAGCAAGGAGAGAGAAAGAGAGAGAGAGAGAAGAGGGTAAGGCGCTTAATTATGCCTGTGTGTGTGTGTGAGAGAGAGAGAAAGGGGGAGGGAGATGTAATTTTTTTTTTAAGGTTAATTATGCGTGCGTGCATTACTTTTTTTTTTTCCCGTGAGCGTGGGTGGCTTTTTATTCCCCCTGAGGTCCTCCTTATGGTCGTCCCACAGAGACAGCGACAGAGACAGAGAGAGAGAGAGAGAGAGAGATGCATACCTGAATAACACTGTGGGCAGCAAACCTCAGCCTACTAGTGTGAAAGCTAACATCCACCCTTTCCCAGGAAACACGCGAAAGACCTGTGACCAACTCCTCTGCAAACAAATGAAAATACCCAGCCAGATGAAATCACTAACAATTTACATGCCAATTTATAACAATACATCATGCTGCTGCTTATCATGCTTTTTGCATAAGGGTTGAGATATATATATATATCTCACCTTCTAATTCATCGTTGCAGTTATCATCCTCTCCTATGGAATCCCTTGCATATTGATCGACCTTCTTGGTTTCCGATTTCTCTTCATAAACAATATGTGGATATTTAACACTCAATGAATCCTCCCACTGAGTAGTCGAAAGCAAATTAAAGGATGTCACATAATATTCAATGTGAATTAATGAATGAATACTTACTACCAGCAAAAGAAAGAGAGCAGCAAATGCGTGTATATTAACTTTACCTTTGGTAACTCAGAGTTGAGTCGGATTGATGATGTCCTCCAACCCACAATATCTACTCGTGTTTAGGTTGGAAAAAAAACAAAAATAACTCTAGTGTTGTCATCAGTGTTGGGAGTGCTAAATCAACAACTTAGAAAAACAAATGGATGGATACGATCATAGCCAACATTGGCATATGCCACCCTTCGTTTGAAAGCTCGCAATGCGGACCTACAAAAATGAATTATTGCTACGCTAGTAAAATGCACACGACCAAATATAGGAGGAAAATGACAGAAACCTGATTGAACAAATATATACACAGAGACAAATAAAAAAGAAAACTTGTAAGAAACATACAAGAAATAAAGATCACCGCAATCATCCACCATGCGCTGCAATAATGGAGGTTGCCCTCCATCATTGTCGGTAAGGAAGAGATGCCTGCCAGTTCTTCTGAAGATCCAATGAATAACAAGTGAAGCAACCTTTTCAATTGCGGTGACACCAAAAAGGAATGGAACCTGCGATTTAATGTTTCCACTAGTTCAAATTGTAGACATGGGAATATGTTACGATTAGCATAAGCAATAACTAAGACTTCATTCCAAAAGCATATATCGAGGCAGTGAGGTGAATAATCAGCAACTATAAACCAAATATCAATGTATATTATAGACAGATTTGCTTTTGCGAATGATGATAACAGTATTGTGTAAAGCTAACAGAGATTGTAAATAATATACATTTGATTGCAATCAAAAGAAAGATAAGAGATGCACTCACAGCTCAAAGATGGAAAAGGAACTACTAGCAAAAACAACAAAGAAAGAAAGCAAAGATGGGCCATAGCTAAAAACAAGAATATAAGATAACACACTTGATTGAGATTATATACACCCTCACTAAGAAAACAGCATCAAACTATTGACAAACAATAATTGGGATTCCATGAGTGGGTGGATGGAAAGCAGGAAGCAACTTTCCGAGCGATTCCTAGCCAAAATCATAAAGGATAAAAAAGATGTTTCAGGATGAAATGAAGATATTCTCAATCTCTACTTCATGCTTTCAGATGATATGCTTCTAATAAAAATTCGCAATTCACAAGCGATGTGGGAAATATTCAGTAAAGGTCATTTTAAAGTCTTTGTCTGCAATACGTTAACAAACTTCATCATTTAACGAAATAGATAAAGAATACCTGCTTGTTCCCCCTAGAACCAAGATGCGGAGTTGCAACAGTGACAAAATTAATTGCTTCTAGACCATATATGGTACCCCTTGAATCATCTTCACAAGCACCAACTGTAGAGTCCTCTTGGGATTTTCTTCTAGGAGGTCTATAAAGCCTTCCAATTGCATATCTTGCAACCAATCCTCCCACAGAATGTGCAACAAAAGAAATCTTTTTAATTTCTGGTCTTCTGTTGATGACCTCAATCACCTAATGGCATATGCATTTCACAAACACAGTTGAATAAATGATTAGGTGGCCATTAAGTTTTCCATTGAAGATAGAAAAAGAAAAAATAAAAAGAAAAAAATTGCCAACTAAAAGGCAGGCATTTCCTAACAGCAACATAATCTAGATGTCTTCTGAAAGAAAAACTAACCTCTTCGGCTAATCGTTCACCCATAACATCCACACCATCTAAGGTAAGCTTATACATGTTCCGTTCACTGCCTACAAAAAACTAAATAGCATGTCAACACGAGCGGAAGGGAAACTTTGGAATAATATAGCCTGCATCATCATCTAGGCTTCATATATTCTTTGAATATATACAGCCACAAACTAAAGCAATAATATACATTACAAACTCACCAACAATGAAGGTCCAACCCGAGCATTTAAGATTTCTATTAATCAATAGACAACCATTAATTACCAATTCTTGTAATAGGTCACAAATAAAAACATTAAGAACAACTATTTAAGGACCTTTGCATGAATTTTCCTCCTCCCATCCTCACATTCAATACCTTTTCTCACAAAAGATTATTTGTATCACTCAATTCACCATTTTCTACCACTTGTTTCCATATTTGCTCCATGCCATCAACAATACAATAAATAAAAAGACTACTCATGGCCAGTAATTCATTAAAAATAGAAAACCAGTAACAAAGTTAAAATATCATGCATAGTTGGCCTTTTTCATTCATCACACTGTAAATGGTCTAAAATTTAACTCCAATTTGAAAATGCCAGATATTATTAAGGTTAGATGATTACATATCAATACAGATCCTTAAATTTTTAACTAAAAATTTCATAATAATCATGGGTTCAGACTCCAGTGACACTCACTATAAACTACTTACATGTCCATAAACTTTTGAGTTTTGACTTAATAACTTTTCACATTCAACATTGAATAACAATTACATAAGTAAAGAACCATGTCAGCTGCCTTTAACATTACAACCCAGTTAACTACAAATCAGTAGAGGACCATGAGAATTTTCATAAAAGGATTAATCATACAGTCAGAAAATTTAGACAATCAGAATTATAAAAACTTATAAAAGCTTTCACAAAAGAATACTCACAGTGAACTATGACTTTGTCAGGAAGCTCAGTAACAAATTGGTTAGCCCCAAACTTCCAGTCAGCAATGCTGCCAAACAAATACCTCCAAATTTCAAAATCTGAGGGATAATGATGAGAATACCAAGTATTGCAGCAAGGCTACACATGTAAATAAAATCCATTGCACACAACAATTGGCACAAGTAAACAGCAGGAGGAAAACAATTATATTTAAAGAAATAAAAAAATAATTTCCATTAGTTTCAGTCTTAATGTTTTCTCTGACAGAGACACACCTCATTAGATCAAGAATTAGAGATTATCTTAAACAAGATCAGGACATCTTAAATAATAATATCCTCTTTTCTTGCAGAAATACAACAGAAATCCACCAAGTCAATCACATAAGGAGACAGTTTTTCCCCCACTAAATGACCACAAAGAAAAAAACAAAAAACAAAACCTGAAAACCAAGACAATGTTAAATCAATCAAACCTTAAATTTCTCACAAACAAACGACGACCATCAAGAAAGAATCAAGAATAACATTAAGAACCAAACAAACCCCCAAATCAAAGACAATGTTAGATCAATGAAACCTTAAACTTTGAAATCAACAAACCACCATCAGGAAGAATCAAATTGCAAACAAAAAGAACAGCACAAACCCTAACATCAACAACCATCAAAACCCAAAAAACAAGCCAATGTTAAATCAATCAAACCTTAAACGCATCAACAAAGCAATATCAAGAAAGAACCAGATTGCAGTAACGGCAACACGAAACCCTAACATTAAGAACCTATCAAAACCCTAAATCAAGGCAATTTTAAATCAACAAAACCTTAAACTTCGCAGAAACAAACCACCATTAAAAAAGAATCAGATCCTAAGTAACAACAACACAAACACTCACATTAAAAACCTATCAAAACCCTAAATCAAAGACACCATTAAAACAACCAAACCATAAGCTTCGCATACACAAATCACCATCAAGTATCAGATTGCAAACAGTAACATCACCACAAACTCTGAAAAAAAAACAATGCTAAATCAATTCAACCTCCAATCTCGCAAAAACAACTCATCATCATCATCATCAGGAAAGGACGAGCTCGCAAACAGTAACGACAACACAAACAATAGCATCAAGGACCTCAATACGCAAAAAAAAACAACCAAAAACATCCAAAATCAAGAAATACATCAAATAAAACGATCAAATCCACCACGAGATCACGAAAGAAAGAACCAAAAAGAAATTTTATAAGACCTTCCAAGAATTCCATGAACCATGACAACAAGATGATCCGCTGATCCATTGGAAGAGCTCCAGACATCCGTCCCCCCGTTCGCAGACTCCTCGGAGCAAACCCCTCGACCATCCCCCATCGTCGCTCTCTCTCTCTCTCTCGCTCAATCGCATTCAAAGACCAAAGAACAAAGCGAGAGATGAAGGACGATGAAAACCCTTATTTATATAGAGAGAGGTTTTTGCATATCAACCCTTTACAAATCTAAAATTACTTGACCTTGTAAATAATACTTAATGATTCAAATAAATTTTCAAAATTAGTCCACGTCAGCTTGGAACTTTCTATTTTATGGAACTTATTTTAAAATTAATTTAAATATTTTTTTAATTAATCAAAGAGGGAGAGTTTTGAAGCAAGAGAATAAAATATTTTGTGGGCTTAATAAAAAAAATTAAATAAAATTAGAAGGGATTGAATTTGAAGTTATAATGGTAAAGAAAAAAATACTTAAAATTTTCATCTAAAAAAAGTGTACCACCTGTTTGTTTTTATGTCATATCTATTTCTGATGAATGTGATTTATTTATAATTAAAAAAACATCTAAAAAATGGAAATTATTAAAAAAAATTATATGTTCTTTGAATGACGATTTAGTTCATGTGAAAAGAAAAAGGAAGTGTGACATTTTAAGACCATTTCAACGCCACCGACCAGCTAATTATCGTCAATTATGTCAACTAATTCCATCTCTTTCAAATGGGTCTAAAAAGATGGCATTTATTGGATCAATGGTCTTTAAATCGTTAATCAACTAGAAATTGTTCTCTCTCTTTATTACATTTTGATATAATTAATATTAACTAAAATAAATATTTTTTAGTATTAAAATGATTTGTTTAAAGTAATAATGGGCATTAACATTAAAATTAATTATTACTTACATTTAATTAAATAATGAAAAAAATTGTTGGATAACCAAACAAGGCCTAAATGATAAATTTGTTTTAATTAGTTGCATTTTAAATTCATAAAAATACCAAACAAGTGGAGGAATGCAAGTTACGTAGCTGTTCTTCATTACATGAAAAGGGTGCCGTGAGCACCATCTTTGGTTGATTAGCATTTAAGAATTTAAATTAATTCCCATTTAAGCATAATGTTGTGACTTGTAAGCATTATCCAAACTACTGTTTATTAATTAACTAGAAAGTTTTTTATTATATTCTTTTTTTAAAAACCTTCTTTTTTCCTGCACTTTTCATGACACAGCAAACAAAGATTAAGTAAACTAACACAACTAATATAAAGCATTGATTTGGAAGCCAAAATACTTATCTTGTAACCTTTGATTTGCAAAATTGATACTGTCTTGATACTAGCCAGCATCTATCTTTTACATGCCATATAAATAGCCAAAAAAATAAAAATAAAAAGAACCACCCCTACACCTTCACCAATATTTCACACAATCCAAACCATCTAAATAGTTACAATTCTAATAATTAGTTCTATTTCCTTATAAAATCTGAACAAGAGATGCAATAACAAAAGGAGGACCTTTTCAGGTTTGAAGAAGTTTACATCTAATGGGCTAAATAAGAGAAATTCTGACCTTGAGGTTGAAGTTCAAAAGAAAACTTTCTTTGTTCTTTGACTATTCATTTTGTATCTTCGCTGTGCTCCAAATAGCTACCTACTACCTTTGAGTATATTTTCGCTTCAATTGGCGCTAATGTTGCGGCGCCAGACTTGCGGAGGACCTTTCCAGCTCCGGCTTTCTGTAAGAGCTTTGTATGGTGTATAGAATGCCTGCTTCCCGGGATAGTGAACTGCATTTCATAGAGATGCCATTGAAATTGTGATCTAATTTTAAGTACCATGAGATTTATGAATAAAAACAAAAAAATTGAAAGTATTACTCAGATGTATAAGTCAAATAAAATGAAGTCTGAAATGTTTTGATACAAATCGGTAAATTTTCTGCTATAATGCATTTTTCGGATGCAAGATCCTTTGATTAGTTGAAGGCAGTGCAAAAGAAAATTATAAAATGGAAAACCAACAGGATAGTAATTAAAAGGAGAATTATACACCGATTGTGAAGATCATAGAAGTTACTGGATGAATAGTATCAAATCAAGACTGTTTTGACAGCAGAACAATGTATTTGCTTGTCATTAATTAGCAAAAACTGCCAAAAATTTTACTGAAAGGTTTACCTGAAGAAGAGCAAATGCAGCACATGATCGGAGAATAGGAGAAGGATGTATAAGCATGACAACGAACCTCCCAATTTCAGCACCACTGAAATAAATGAAAAGAGCAAAACATAAAATTTTGTCTCTATTTTTCATTGTTTCATAATTGTAGTCTGCACCATTCCAATTAAGTTTTGAACAAGCAGCATTGACTTTTAGAGAGGAGGATCTTACCAATTGAGCAATTAGTTGCAGAAATAATGACTAATAACTAGAGTAACATACAGTATGAGCATATATTCATCGACAATTGAATATATAAAATTATATTAGACAAAACATATACTGATACTAAAATGCCAAGATGCATAGGAAAAGGAGAAGTGTGCAATCAAAAGTTAGAGATAGCAATAATTCTAAAGAAGTCAGGTCTAAAAATCCGAAAGAGAGAAGCATAGTCTGGAGACTGAAAGCAATTACCAGAGGGCCAATATTTAGTATTCTTCCACCTTAGTGGGAAACATTTGACAGATAATGGCTAATTGAATGGATACCTGCATCTCAGATGGCCAGCTTCCTGAATGCGTGCTGCTTCACCTATTTGTGCCAAGGATCCAGGTGCAGAGGATGAAGAAACAGTGGAGAACAGTTGTGGATCAGAAAATGATGCCACAAAAGATTCAATGTGCTTCAGTGCTATCCTTCTTGTACCATCTAGGTTGACCTTTGAGGCACCTTCTGAAGATGAGCCCGCCAATGCAACTCGCTCCATCCTAAATAGACAGTTAGAAAAACAAGAGAAGTCAAGACAAGTTAATTGCAACTTCATGAAGGCGACATATTTACTTCATACTTGGTAAACTAAATTGCTACCAAGGAAACTACTATGCCTCATATTATGAGAGACGACTGAGATAGATGCAGAACTGGTAATTATCATTTAACAGGTCAATAATATCATTCTTCTCACTTGCCTCTTCTATTGTTCCTTTTACATCAATCTTGCATAGGCTGTTGAAGGATGCATATCAAGTAGAACTAGAAGTCCTCAAATAACCCTTTACATTCAAGGTGGTGTGACAAGGAACATGACAAAACCAACTTCTATATCTAACAGGATCAACACAGAAAAGAACATGAAAAAGGGAAAAAAAAAATTCAAACAAAAGAAGTAAAATAACAGCTTAGACTGATGGATGATTCTTATTCTCTCTATATCTACATTGTGTCCAAGGGATACTTAATTTTATTTCATTGAAAACCATAATCTTGATGTCACCTTCTAGGAAACTAATTCCAAGCTGTAAAATTATTTAAAGATGAAATGTATCGATGGGCTATTGAATAAAATTCTCTGCCTGAGTAATTTTGCCAAGTAATCAGTTCTGAGTCTGGATAAAGAAGGTTGTGGTAAGTAGCATTATAAACTAAAGCTGTTGAAATGCACAAAGCACAAATGCACATGAAGGGGATAAGATCAAGATGGCCTGTCATCCTTTACCTCCCATCAAACATGTAAGCCAAGGCCAATGCTGACATGAAGCGAGCCATCTTTGACCTTGATAAGGAACAAAGGTGTACAAGAGCTGGAACTCCCCCTTCTTCAACTATGCGAAGAGCATTTCCAGGATTGAAAGCAAGATTCCAGAGAGCACCTGCCGCCGTCTCATGAACATCCTGTAAAAGCACAACTACAACTTTATCAGGATGACAAATATAACATTTACTGATGGTGGCACCATCCACAAAAAAAATTGTAAGAAAAAAATTCAAGTGCTCAGACAGTTTGTAGATATACAAAGTACAAACAACCATTAGAAAGGCAAAAGAATAGCAAATTGTTTGGAAGTCCAAAAGACTGAAACTTCTATAACCTACAAACTAGCTAACAAACAAGTAGTTGCTTTCATACATAACAATGACTCCGAAATAAAATGAGGCGTAAAACATCCATTTGATTATATTTTCAGATTCTTTGTTGTTTAAGGATGTTTGGGTGAATATTCTAGAACATTGGGTGTAAACATTTGTTCCACAACTGAACAGAAAGAAATTTCATGATATCGCAGGCATGTGCATGTGCAATGGGATTTGAATAGTTGTTTTTCATAAATCTACATCAGAAATGATGGATGAAAATTTGATTCCACAATGGCAGTTTGGAGGACTACAACAAACAAATTTAAAACTTACCTCAGCATTCGAGCGTGCCAGCGCAATAAGAGGAGCAACCCCACCTTCGCGTCCAATAGCAATGCTATTACCAAAATCAAGGTTAACAACAAGCCCTTGCGCACAAAAAAGTACACAAAAGGAAAGTAATAACCAGAAAGTAAGGGTGGAAATCATAATTTGGCAATTGGTGGTTGCATATTTCATAATTCATACTATCGGATACATAGTGCATTAATCACAGGAAAGAAGACAGTACTGATAAGCACAGGACATTACTTCAATGAGAAAAACTATAAGAGAAAGCACCAAATGTTTCTTTCCTTTTAACAACTGAAAATTAAAAAGGGTATCTCTATTTATGGCATTGATCCCCAAAAAATCATACAGAGATCTTAGGAGGCACAATATTTTTCTAGGTCCCAACTTATTCCCACATCCCCTAATCTCACCATCCATCTCTAGAAATATGACTTTCCACCATTTTCAATGTAAATCAATAAACAGTCATAAAATCTAATATTATATTTCATAAATCGCTCTCAGGAAAGAAGCTGCATTTTCAAGTTGATGTGCATTTTCATATTCTCAAGCATCAAATTAGTACTAAGGACTAATAGTTTTATACAAATGATACATAAAACATGGTTGTGAGAAAGATAGGTTGTTTTGTTGTAAATTGACTGTGGGATCAGAGAGGGACAGATCTCCAAATGCATAATCGTGAAAAAGAGCAGGTTATGGTGTTATGCATCTGGAATGCAATGAGCAATTATTGAAATAAATATTGGCAAGGCAAAGGAAACAACTCTGAGAACTACATAGTGGGACACAACCACAAAATCATTTATTTCACCTATTAGCTTCTGTAACAGACAAACCCCACAAAGCACCAGCTGCCCTTTCTTGAAGGCCTGGAGAAGCATTTGAACAGGCTTGAGCAAGTGCCACCTGAGTTAAGAAACCAGAGATAAGGAAGGGGTCAAATGTTGATACTTACAATGCAGAACAAAATAGCAAAAATGTAATTTGAGGTAAAAAATCAATACTATAAATGATTATTCATTTCATAAGGCAGCTGAAACACTTAAACTGACAGACATGATAGAAAAAAGATGTCTAATCAATTCCCTGATTGTATTAACAAATAAATATGCCTCGAAGTTCCCTTCCACATGCTTCAATTAAGAACATATAGCCATGTCCAGACCCACAGGCCTGCTTCTAGAAGCAAAATTACATTGGATTAAAATAAAGTAAATCAAGCTCCTCTGACCAAAAATATCCAAAAGGAACTTATGGGGGAAAATACTAATTTTTGCTAAAAAGAACAGACATGAATATATTAAGTCCCGAGGTTAGAGATGCTTCATTAAAATCATTTAAAACGCTACAAAAGTGTTAATAGTGCATTAACATTTTTTGTTTTCCTGCCAATTTCACAGTGAGACTCACTGAGTTGGGCCTTGTCAACATCAAGGCTCACAGAACTAAATTTGCCTAAGAACTCAATTTGTATTTTAAAAGGTTTAATTACCGTACAGGTCCCTGTAATTGTGTACTTTCTGCCCTTTTAGTCTTTGTAATACTTTTAGGTACATTTAAATCCTCATATTTGATCAAATTGGGACTTTCTAGTCCGCGGCATAGATGACGTTAACTTTGCCGTTTCTTTTGCGCCGACATGACTTTTTTTATTACGAAATTGGGGGACTAAAAAGTCTCAAATCGATCAAATATGAGGACTTAATTGTACCTAACGGCGAATGTGACTTTTTTATTACGAAATAGGGGGACTAAAAAGACCCAACTCGATCAAATATAAGGACTTAATTGTACCTAACATCGAATATTTAAAACCATGCTAGCTCAAAAGAAACGGCGAGATAATGCCATCTACGCCTCGGACTCGAGAGTCCCAACTCGATCAAATATGAGGAGTTAAATGTACCTAAAAGTATTACAAGGTCTAAAAAGGCAGAAAGTACACAATTACAAGGACCTGTATGGCAATTATACCATTTAAAAATAATAATAAAATTTCCTCTGATCTAACAAATGTCTGACGTCTTCATAAAGAAAGTCTAACACTGTAACTTTGAAAGTCTTTAGCTAGGCTCATTGTGTGATAAAACATCTGCATTCTTTTGACATAAAAACGACCTCAGTTCCATCACGCACTCAGGGGGTGGACCGTAGATTTTTTTTTGGGCCCCCCCAAAAATGTTTTTATTATTTACAATTAAACTTTTTGGCACCTAAGACTTGGTGCCAAGCTCCACCACTGCACACACTATTTATTTAGTCAAACCAGTTGCAAGGAATGACCGGCACATGGAAAAACAGATAATCCAATAAAATGACTGGCTAGTGACAGAACATATAATTCAAGAAAATAACCAGCTAGCAGAAGAATCCTGAGAAGCATAGCATCACAAACACAGCCTTCAAATGTCAAATTCTATGGCATAACAAGAATCAGTGAGTATGAAGAATAATCTTGCAACAAGACAATATAAGGATAAATAGCAGCTTATAAAGCAAACAGACCAGTGCTTCAACCCCTCCAGCTGCAGCAATTGCTTCTCGATTTCCATCATCAAATGATAGGTTCCACAGAGCACCAGCAGCTTCTTGTCTGGTAGGGGATGTACAAAGAGACGAGCAGATTAGCATTTCTAGTTTACATAATGCAACAATTTCAGATAAAAGTTCAAAGAGAACTTAATGCAAGAACAAGACCAAAATCACAGCTAAATGTACTTTGGTATCAATGACATTTTAAACAAAATTATTGTGCAACTCTCATTATTACAGACTTCATTACAAAAAAAGTTTCACTTTTACAGATGAAAACCACAAATAGCTACTCAATAAAATCGAAGAAAAAAAAAATGATTGAATGACCTGCTTGCATATTTATTAATAGCAAATTAAACCAACCTCATGAATTAAGGAAATAAACAGTAAGTTATGTGAAGTAAAATTGTTTTAATGACTGATTACCAAAAGACATTACCTTACACCTTCGCTACGAGAGCAAGTAAGCTGAACAAGAGCCTCAAGTGCGCCTGACTCTTGACCAACAACAGCATTGTTATTGTTGTTGTCTCCATGTGCAGCCATATTGGCCAAGGCTCGAGCAGCCTAGAGATGAGAAAGGAAGAGAAAGCACAAGACAACTTGCAACATTAATATCCTAGTAGCAGATGCATCTGCTGATTATTTATCAGATGAAGCAATCACACAAAACAAGACAATGCAACAGTAGAAAGATCTACTAAAAACAATTGGCAGTGAAGAAATGCAACTGAGACCTGCTCCTGCACTCCCTCAACTTTGCATGACTGAGCAAGCATCACCAGAGCATGTACTCCCCCTGCCACTGCAATCTCCATGCTGCATCTGTCATCAGCAGCTAGGTTGGCAAGTGCACCAGCAGCCCGTTCCTATTTGCAGCAGAACAACAATGAAACAGCCAATTCAACTCATACATGCTAACTGAGCAAAATAAAAATTAAAGTGAAGAATATCATCATTAAAACATTGCACACCAAAACTCCATCACTGCAAGCAGGCCATCTAAAAATCAGATCCACCAAAGCTTTAATCCCGCCAGTCTCAGCTATTGCCGCCTGATACCAGCCCCATCAAATTAAAAACAAAATTAGTTGGAAAAAGAAAATAGAAATGATCATATCTTTCAAATCCAAACCTTGTGCTCTTCCCCTACAGAAAGATTCCAGAGCCCACCAGCAGCCTCCTCTGCAACCAATTTGTTCAGGGACCTAGCCAAGTGAGCAATAATGCGGATGCCTCCTTCATCAGCCACTGCTTTAGCTACTTTGGAATTCACAGACAAGTTTGCTATGGCCTGAAAATAAGCAATAAAAAGCTTCAAACTCTGGAACATATGAGAAAAAAATTCATTCAAAACCACAAACCTTTGCGGCCTCAGACTGCAGACACTCATGGCATGACTGAGCAAGCCCCAGAAGCAAAGGTATCCCGCCATCTCTCATCACAGCCTCTGCTCTCCTAGGATCCACCGCCACATTCTCATCATCAATTACAACAAAAGTCGCTAGGCCACTGGCCGCCTTCTCCTTAACATCCTCCTCCAAGCACTTCAATAAACTAAGCAAAAGCGCCGCACCCTGCCTCAACCAAAACTCATCCATTCCAGCAGGATTCTCCTCTGCAATGCGGAGAAGGCCACGAGATAGGACCCATTCGAGCCAGCGCATAATGTCATTGGTATCCTTATCCTTCTTCTTCCAACTCCTCCATTCCCCAAACACAGCTCTCTCCTGAGATTCATCAATGTCGACGAATAACGAAGCAATCCCTTTGAATATATCTGTGAACGGGGCCAGCAACAATTTCCCCTTCGTGTTGTTGAACGCCATGTCGCAGTGGTTCCGCTCCTCTTGGACCGACGCGCAATTGAGCACGCAGAGAACCTTAAGGCACTTTGACAAGGAGAGAAGCCGCGAGACAGCCGCCGGGGAAGCATCCGTCCGCGAAATGTCGAGGCCGACGAGCTTCGGCAGCTTGGCCCAAGCAAGAGCGGCGGAAGCCCACTTGATATTCCGGGTGCCGGCGAGTGAGAGAAAGCGCAAGGACGCCAAGTTCTCGAGCGCGGTCTCGTCGACTGACGCGCAATCAACGAACGCGATCTCTTCCAACAGAGGGCAGTGCCGGGAGAGAGCATTGACGGCCTCAGCGTCGATCTCCCGGACGCCAGAGAGCTGGAGGCAGCGGAGACTAGAGCAGCAAAGGGCAACGTGACGGACAGCATCCGAGGTCACGCGCTCGCAAGGTTCCGGCCCGATCTGAAGGCTCTCGAGGAACTCATGCCGAGCAGCGAGGACGGAGAGGGTCGAATCGGTGATATCACGGCACCCATCCGCCACGATCTCGCGAAGGTCGCGGGCACGGAGGCGGATGGCGGCGGCCGCAGACTCCACACCCCGGACGCGAATGCTACGGAGCGCAGCACAGCGACCCTCTAACACCGTCGCGGTCGCAGGGCTGCACCGATGGGAGCGTAGATCAAGAGAAGTCCACAACCAAGGAGAAGCACCGAGCTGGCGCCATGCGCGGCAGGTGGAGGAGAGGCTCGCGCGATCCCGGTAGTTGAGATAGGAGAAGAGATTGATAACAGTATCATCAGGGAGGGAAGCCCAATTTCTCTGGAAATCGGCGGCGGAGGAGACGCGAAGGGTTTCTTGATCATCATCAGAGATGGAAAGAGGAATCAGAGGCTCGCCGGCGTCGATGGAGGGACTAGGCCGCCGGCGAACCCGGCGGCTCATCGCGGCGGAGGACGATGAGGTTCTCGAAGGAGCTCAAGGACGAGGTCTGGGGATCGGAGCGGCAGAAAGAAGAAGAGGAAAAGGGTTGGGTATTTATAGGAGCTAAGAGAAGCATGTCATTATAACGTTTGTTTTTTTTTGGAAAACCTCCTGAATTATCTCATATTTACGTAGATTCATGAACTTTAGCATTAACCCCCTGAACTCTCATATATTTATGTATACATAGCCTAGTTTTTGTAATACATACAGTGTACGTTCATCTAACTCTCAAATGAAATCTTTGGTACAGGGTGAAAAAGTTACACTTGATTTTTGGTACAATTTCTTTAATTGCATTGTATCTGAGTTTTTTTTAAGTATGTACATGCAGTAATTTTATAATCAAATCAAATTTTTAAGATAAAAATATCAAAATAATGCTTCTATTTTGTGTTTTCCGCCGTTTTAATCCCTTTAATATAAAATCCGTTTTTTTTGTTCTCATATTTTTTATATTTTTGTTTTTTTTGTCCCTCTAATTGACGGATCTGTCCTTTTGGTCCTTCCAGTTGATGAATTAGAAAGAGTAAAAATGATGAAAATGTGTAAATACAAAAACCAAAAAAGTGGACTTTACAACTAAATGACGAAAATATGCAAATACAAGAACCAAAAGGCGGATTTTATATTAGAGTGACTAAAAGGGTGAAAAACAAAAAATAGATGGACAATTTTGATATTTATACCAATTTTAAAATATATGGTGGTAAATAATAGTAAGCCCGTCGACATTTGACTCTTATGTAAAAAATACTCTTATGTAAAAATTTAAATATTTGATTTCTCCGGCCCCGAGATATAAAAAAATTCATGTTCATATATTTTGTATGTGTAGGAGAGAGAAATCAACAATTCAACTATATTATAATCTTGACTCTTGAGTGATGTATTTATGACATATAAAATAATTATTTTTTAAAAATAATATATATATATATATATATACATCATTGTGAAGTATGTGGCAAACTTTTATTGCCCTCATGTGTTAGGGCACCCTATAAGACAAATCACTATAGGTCATTAAGCCACCGAAATCATTTAATCAACATCCAACATTAATACCACACCTCCCCCCTTCCCCTTCCCCTTCAACACTTCTCTCTCTTAATTTTCATCATCGTAACGAAAGTGTGTGTATATAATTTAAAACATAAAAGATATCAATCAATAACTTAAATAGGGCATTCCAACAAATTCTTAAGCACAAAATATATATAGGAATAATCTAATAAATTCTCAGACATAAAATATATATATATATATACATGGTAATATATTTTTTGTGGACGTTTGCAAAGCATTTAGAGATAATGAAAAAGTATGAGAGAGAAAATAGAATAAAGAAATAGTAACAAGATGAAGAGAGAGGATAAAGTAATAATAGTTAAAAATGGTGCTCTTAGGGTTTTTCTTAGTTGTGAAAAAGTGGATTGGTTAGTTGTTTGGTTTTGAAAAAAAATTTCCGGCATGGCATTAAGTATCTTGAATGGATACTTTACTATGGTCAATTTTCATTTTGAGCGTCAAACTCAATTTATATCATTTCAATTATTTAACTTTAATTTGGTTTCACCGAGCGGATACTAAGAGGTTTTTAAAAGAAATTTGATAACAATGTTACTAGAATTACCTTATCAGTAGTAATTTATGGCGTCATCTACTAACGCATACATACCACATCATCAATGATGTCAATGTGGTCACCTATTATGCAATTCAATGATTTCTTCTTGTCCATAATAGGTGGCAACATAGACATTGTTGATGATGATGGCATTTACACATCAGTAGATGATGTTGTTAATTACTACTGACAAGGCAATTCTAGTAACAATATCATCAAATTCCTCCTAGAAACCTCTTGGTACCCGTTCAGTCAAACCAAATTGAAATTAGATAACCAAAATGATACAAATTGAAGTTTGATGTTCAAAGTGAAATTTGACCATAATATAATACTCACTTGAAATATTTACCCCATCATTCTGCATCCCATTTAGCATTGTTTTGTAGCACTATTTAGAGTACAATCACTTGCATTGTTGATGAATATGATTCATTATTCTGTTTATGTTAATGGATGCAGTTGGCATTTATATATATATGTGTGTGAGTAAATGTTAATTGCGGACGCTTGTAAACAAAAAGCAAGACACAGAAAGAGACATGAACAATGCCATAAGCTTGTACTAGGTGGATGAGTGCAATGTTGTTATTTATAATTTTTCTATAAAGGTGTTAGCAGAAATCGGGTTGGACAATTGAGATTGATTGAATTACTGTTACGATCATGATCAGATGTACATCTCACTTTTTCATTGTGATACTATTTATAAGCACATTAATACTATTTATCTATACAAGAAAAATTTCAAATGAGGTTCAACACCAATATTCGTAAATACAAGATCTATAAACACACTCAAAGGGCGCATGCTCTCTCTCTCTCATATATATATATATATATATATATGATATAGAGCATGTGTCAATTACGCACGTTCGAACTATTTTGAACCGTTCAAATATAGAGCATGTGTCATCTACATATGTTCGAAACTGTTTTGAACTGTTCAACCCTATTTTCTACTAGACTTACAATAACCTTTGGCTAAAAACCAAACTAAATCTAATCAACCAGTTGATGTGTTTCACTCTCTCCATAATCCTCACTTTGTCCCCACGAACTACCACAATTGACATATTCTATATATATATATATATATATATAACTTTGCAAGGTTATGCATTTTATAATATTGTTTTTTCACTTATAAAAAATATAGATTTTAGAGTGGTATATAATCGTTATTGTATTTATACAATAAATTATATGTTTATAAAAAAAATTTATGTTTTGTAGTTACAGGAGATTTGGCACTCCCATGATTATTTTTTTTTGGGACTAAAGAGAGTGATAGTGCAGCTGATGAGAGTCCACACGTCTCTCACAGCTGTTTTTTTCGTTAATATTAATTCGCAGTTTATTCTTTACTTTTTTTATTTTAAAAAGTTAATATTTAATTTTTTTTAAAAAATAAAAATTCATAGAATGCAAGATAAGATGCTACTGTCTGCCACAAGAGAAAGGGAAATGATATCTAATTTCTACATTAATTATCAAGTAGTTATTTTTAATCACATTATAATGAAATATTAGTTTAAGCTTCATTTTAATTGCAAAAGCTCTTGCAAATCATAATTACCTTTTCTAATTACCTTTTCTAATGAAAGATGGAGAGGAGAAAGTAACTATGGGCTTGAACTATTAATAATAATTATAAATCTCTATATAAATTGCTGTTATATCTCTCATTTTGGTTGTTGATCCAATTGACATTTTTACTTTTAAAAACAAACTTATTAAAAAAAATTAATAAATAAAAATACAAAAAATTATCATTCATTCAAACAAATAGTAACATGAAAACATCGGTAAGATATAATTCATATAAACTTTATTCTTTTAATTTTATGCTGAATTGATTATATAGATTTTTGTTGGTAATGATGTATCTTTGTTTGAAATATTAATTGATATCTTTATTTATTATTTACTAATTTTAGGTACAAACTCACTAGCAAAAAGACTTGCACAGATGAAAAACAAAGAATACCCAATAATTGACATAAAAAACATCATAAAAATCAATTATTGGACCACAAGTTGGTGTTCTTTAAGTAAAAACAGTCCAACAACATAAAAACAGATATAGCTACTAATGATTTAAATCAATCAAAATAAATATTAATTGGTAAATATTTCATTCAAATATGAAGAACAGGTAATAAAAATGTATCTATGCATGGAATACTAGAGGTGCAAGATGGGCTGGCACGACCCGGGCACGGTGCGGCCCGAGCACTGTACGGGCCGGCCCGGCTCGGATTGCAATCGTGCCCAAGCCGACCATCAGATGGGGTCAGCCCAGGGGCCTGACCCCATGCCAGCTAGGTCAGGCCGTGCCAGCTCAGCCCCCTTTTTTAAAAATTAATTTAAAATATAAAATTTGTAAATTCTTTAAAAATATTGTAAAAATTGTAAAAAAATACTTAAAAAATACTAAAAATTAAGAAAATTTTTTTTGAAAAAATCTAAATATCATAAAATATAAGTTTCTTGATTGTAAAAAAAATACACAACACATAAAGACTATAGAAAAAATAATTAAAAAATATGCAAAAAAAATTAAATTTACATGAATAGAAAATTACATAGAAAAAATAGAGATAAATTAAAAATAAATTACAAATAGATATAGGAAAAAAATTGCCATTTATTTAAAAACTATGAAAACAATTTAGAAAAAAATTACAAACTTCGAAACAATTTAGAAAAAATTACAAACTTCGAAAACAATTAGAAAATTACAAACTTCAAACTTCATTTGATTAATCTATTTCTTCATCAACAAGGGTTGAAGTTGAACTCTCGGATGATGTAAGGCCCTCTCCGGTATCACTACCTTCTTCATGTATTTCTTCATGTATTTCTTCAAACGGCACGAGTCCCTTTGTTTGGAATTTCAACAATATTATAAAATTGCCATACACCCGAAGTTCTTTTTCTTGTGCTTGTTGGAGTCTTGCTACTGGATGCTCCCATATTAGGGGATTCAGTAACAGGCTCATGCTAAGGTTGTGAATCATCAAAATTTTCGGAATTGTTTTCATTAAAAAAAATGGTGTATTGAAAGGAAAATTGGGAGAGCCGGCCATTATAAAAAATAAAAAAAGGTTTAGGGTTACCTCAACCTTGATGATGTAAATATAATTCGTGGTTTGCTTGAAAAGTCCGAATTGATGAATTGATGAAAAGGTGAGGGAATTGCCGGATTGATGAAACACTTGAGCCGGATTTGACAAACTTCAAATCTTGAACTTGAAGAGATTGAGAACTAAGAGAGCTTGGAGTCTTCAATGCTTGAGAGATTAGAACAAGAATGAGTAATTTGGTGTGGAGAAATATGTAAGTGTCTGAGGGTATTTATAGGTTTTTTAAATTTTTCTAATTCCCAAAATACCTTTGTAAACCAGCTCGCTTTATTGTTGTTAAAAAGGGTAAAAAAGTAATTATATTTCAAAGTCTAAAATAGGCTTAAAAACTAGCCGTTTTATAGTTGTTAGAGGGACTATAAATGTCATTTTCTTGTATTTAAATAGTTGGAGAAACAAATAATAAAAATAGTGGGTCATGCGGGCCGGCCCGCTACGGCTAGTGGCGGGTCGTCTGAGCGGCCCAGCGTTTGGGCCAGCCCAGCCAGTCGGGCCAGCAGCCGTGATGGCCCGGGCCACCAACTCGTGGCTCGCCGCCCGGCTCGGCATCGTAGTCGTCCTGCGTGCCGTGCACGGCCCAAACCGTGCTGGTTCGTGCCGTGCTCGGGCCGGCACGCCCAGTTTTCAACTCTATGCAATACCAAACAATCTTTTCATTTACATTATGTTGATTTTAGCGACAAATTCACTAATTAAAAAACTTGCAAAAAATAAAAATTAAATATATGCAAAATTCATTATTCATTTAACAAATAGTAGAGTAATTATCAGTTACTAAATTGAAGTCAATTAGTTTTTTTTAGTAAAAATAATGCCGTCTTTTGTCTTTCTAAATATTGAGAAAGATGATTGTGCATATGCCCTTTGGAGAACTTACAACCTCTCATATATATATATATATATATATAGGAGGATTTGCCTTTCTAACGCTATACAATAATGTCTAAATGTATATTTGCCTTTCTAACGCTATACAATAATGTCTAAATGTATGTAACTGCTAAATATATATATATATATACAAAATATATTCTACTATCAAAATATACATGCAACTAAAACAAATAGATAGATACATAGAAGATATGCCAAATATGTAAAAAATATTATTCATTTAATAAATAGTAGAGTAAATATCAAAATGGGAAGTCAATTAGTTTTCTGTCAGTAAAAATAATGCCACCGTAGATCTCAATCTTATTCTGACACTATTGGTTTTTATAAATTCCTCCCTTGAATCAATCAGAACAATAGTTCAAAATAGAAGAAGACAAGATTTCAATGACTTAACTGTTGGTTTAATTTACTGATTAAGAAAGATCAATTGGTGAACCTTTCATTCAGATCTATATATATATATATATCTAAAAGAACAGCTGGGAAATGATGTATCCTTGTGAAATACAACTAGTCAATCTTATAAATATTAAATATAAAGCAACATAATTTTAGCATGTTTTTTTTTTTGTTTCTCATCTCACTAAACATTAATTTTTCTCTTGAATCAATCAAAGGCAAGACCATAAAATTGAGCTTATTTAATTGTCTCATCTCAATTTTTAAGCTGGAATTCAATTGTCAAAGCCATCGACCTTGACTTGTCTTGATCGAAAAAATTAAACCAACTAAACTTATGATTTTTATGTGTCAATTTAAATGATATAAATAACACAAGATATCACATCTAAACAAGAAGACAATCAAAACATCAAATAGACTATTTCATAAACTTAGAGTCATTGCTTATATATACACATTCATACTTTAAAACTCTATCATTCAAAAGGATTTGAAAAGAAAAAAAATCATGGTTATCTCCTTCTCTTCTTTCTCTATGATTGAAGGAACAACTACTTGTAAGTTTGGTTTCCAAATTCAAGCAAGAGCTCAAAACTCCGGAGATGAAGGTAAGAATATATATATATATATTCGAACCGATATTTGTTTAATTAACCGATGTTATCGTCTACAATGTTTGATAGGAAAGAAATCAATGAGTATTGTGGATGCTAACATGGGAGTGTTGAAAGAAAGAGTGGGCATGATCAAGTGGAGAGAGAGGTTGAAGAAAGGGTACAATAGAAAGAGAGCATGGATGGAACTACATGAAGAGTTATGAGTCTTGTGAGTTTGAGCTCAAGAAAGATGTTAGATTTAGAGAGTATTTGGAGGTTGTTGAGTTAGTTTTTGGAGGCATTGGACTTAGCATTGTTGGTTGCACCATCTTGCTTTGCTTTGTTTCTTTTTTGATTCATTTATAACTTCATTTTATTTATTTATTTACTTATTTGTTCATTTATTGTTCTTAATTTTGGGAAATATGATTTGCATGTGGTTGATTGAAATTTGAAAATGATATTAAATTCAAGTGTTTTATTCAGTAAACTAAATTAATATTTATACTTATATATTAACAGTAGGTTCGACTCTTTCAATTCTTTGAAAAAAAACTTCAAATTTGTTAAATCTCCAAAAATATTTTTTTAATTTTTAAAATTTATAAATTAAATTTAAATTTAAATTAAATTACAAAATTACCCATACATAATTCCCAATCGTTCACTGTCAAACAAAAAAATTCAAAAACAAAAAACTAAAGAGTACTCTCTCGAGTGTTATTTTAGAAGTTTTTTTGTTATTTTTATATGTTCATTTAAAAAAATTTGTGAAACATTAAATAGTTTTTTTCTAATTTTACCATTCATAATACTACTATATTTTTTAATATAATTTTTTTAAAACTAAAACACTATGTTGTGAAAGAAAATAAAAGATATAATTAAATTATGAAAAAAATTAATGAAATATTGAAGAATTTTTAATGAGGGTAATTTGAAAAAGTTGATACAACTTTTTATAAATTTATAATAATAAATATGATATTTATCCTTTTTAATCAATTAAATCCGATTCTTTTGTCATTAACTTTAAAAAGATTATAATATAAAAATAAAGAAAATTTGATAAAATTTGTTAGTTATAACATTATAAAAGAATACCTTTTATTATTATTATTTTTATTATAATTAATTAATAATTATCAAAGCTTGGAAATTATTTTTGACCCCCTGGTTTTTTCAAAAATTACAACCAAGGAAGCGCTCTCCCCCATCTTTGAGGGCACCTTCGGTTCCTTCCACGTTCTCGGAGATCGAAATCTAGGGTTTATTGATCGAGATTCTTGAGATGTTGTCGAGATGGAGAAGCGCGGCTTCCAATCCATCCACTCTGGGATTGATTCATGGATTCGTAGCTCCCAGAGAGATGTATTCACTCGATCGATGCTATTCTAAGGTTGCCGCTGCGCCGGCGGCACAGGCGACGACGGAAAGCTCAAGTTCCACTTCTTCTTCGCGTCCGAAGCGCTTTGTTGAGAAGCCGGAGGTGAGAACTCAGACTTCTCTTCTACTTTGCTGCATTTGCTCTTATGTACCAGATGTGGAAAACTTAGTTTGTGAATAAAGGATTCTCTGAATCAAAGAGGAAGACAATGGAGTTGAGTGTTTGAGCTGGAAAGCTTTGTAGAGATTGGGATTTCTCATTGATTTTAGTAGGTTGTAATTTGGCTGATGAGAATGCTCTAACTCTAATAAATGAATCATCTTTGTCTGTTGAAAATTATATGGACAGACAAGAGAAATGGAAATCCATGTTCAAAATTGGGTGTAATTAATTAAATTTAGGTTATTAAATGTATTTTGAGTGATTAAAGGTGATGTATCATCTCATGTATGAGGAATTTCGCAAATCGTTAGCGGAGGCCAGTAGCTTAACATGAACAAACGTTAGTTTTAGAATAAAATTCATTTGGATCTCTAGCTGCTATAGATGCCACCTGCTCAAAGATAGCTCAATGCTTTTGTTGTGAGAAATTGAATTTACCTAAAGCATTGACATAGTTTGTTTATTTTGAAAAGAAAACTCATACTGGCAAACTTCATTTTAGCTTAATATCTATTTTTATTACATTGGTTGTGTAATGAGAGAGCAAATATGATTGGGGTGGATGCAATCAAGCTTATGGGTTGTTTGTGTCTCCAAAACTAAAAGATCCATGTTACCGCAGATCAAATTTTAGTAATGTGTATATCTATATGAGATGTTTATGTTTTATACATAGCAGTTAAGAGTTGCATGATCTCCTGTAGGTGGAAATGACTTCACTCAAGGAACTCCTGATCCTTAAGAAAGATAGTGATTGATTTGTTTTGCACGGAGTCTCTAGCTGCATGCCAAGTTACTTTTTTAATGCTGTTAGCACCAGATGGATTATCTATCTTTCAAAAATATTTTCTTTGATGATAATCATCTAATTGGTATTGTTTTTATTCTTGCGTTGAAACTGAACATTCACATATCTTTACAGGTCAGGTTACATGCATTGTTCTGGTCCAAGCCCACATCATTAGCTTTGGCTCCAAATTCCCCTTTGAGAATTGAAGAGCCTAAATTTGAGGGCTTCCGTTATATAATGCTGAAGCTACTATTGTTTTACAGTAAACAGAGCAAGGCCATTAGAGGTGCTAATGTGGTCTATCGACGCATCACTTCACAGATTGACAAGCCATCTATTTATGATGGTGTGTTTTTTCTCTAGCACCCATTTTATATAAATATTCTTATTTGTGTTTTGTTCGATTTGCACTTTATTCAATTATGATTGTGTGGCATTCTAATGGTCCTGTGACCATGTCATTGTTTTATTTTGATTAGGCCAACTGTTAACACCATATCCTTCAAACTGGCTTTTTAATGATACTTGCTATATTATTCTATAATTTTCAAAGTATTGGGTCCAAATTTAGCAAGCTTATGAAGCTTCTCCACTTCAGTATGGGTTTATTGGCCTTTGATACACCTGGTGTTTTTATGCGTTATAGTTTTACTCTTTTCTGGAAGCTTGCCTGAGAGAGAGTTGCACATTCTTTAGATGGACTATTATCTGATATTTTGTCATTCTTAAACGTGCAGTGTTCCACCTGGAAAAAACTTTTAAAACTACATTTTCCTTGCTTGTGCTTCACATGTGGCTTTTCTTACGCCGCTTGAGGGAAGAAAGCAAGGAAGGATCTGAATTTGGGCAATATCTGTATGAGATCTACAATCATGACCTAGAGCTGAGAGTATCTAAAGCTGGGGTTGGTGACTAATTCTTTGCTTTTTACTTGCAAGTATTTGTGCATACTTTACAAAACCTTAATCTACTAAAAGCTCATGGTGAACATAAGTTATCTGGGCTAAAGATCAAAGTCCAAGATATAAAATGAAAGAACTCGTTTTTTTTTTCCCAAGAAAGAGTGTTTCTCTCCTATAAGCCTACAATGTCTACATGTTACTTCAACTGTTCAAAGATAACTATTTCCCATATTGACCATTGTTGTTTATTAATTATCTGTATTGCAGGTTAATTTGCTTTTGACCAAATGGATGAAGGAATTGGAGAAGATATTTTATGGGAATATTGTAGCATATGATGCTGCTATGAGTCCTGAAGCTAAACATGATGATCTTGCGAATGTCATTTGGAGGTATGGTCTGTGGGTAGTTATGTTTGGGTTTCTTCACTTCAGTTATTAGTATTTAAACAGTGGAGTAGCCTTCCTGTTTTATCAATTCATCTGGAGATTCCTGTGAACAAGCTGATTGTTTTTCTGTTATTGATTGGTTGCTGAATTTTTTTATTGGAGTGACCATCAATATCTGTTGGCATTTATCTTATGATATGCCTTGCTTTATGCTACACCTGAACTTTTTGAGGCAGCAAGTTATTGATTATTTTGATCGTGATTCCTCTATAATCAGAAACATTTGAAGAATTAAAAATTATGTGTATATAGTCTCAAAATTCATGTTTTATTTCAGTTTACAATGTTCATTATCTTTGGTTAAGTGACTTGATTCATGTATCCCTGTTAATATTTCTGTAAAATTCTAGCGCATAGTGATCAATATCATGTTTCATTACACACACACACACACACTTGCACATGTATATATATATATATATACATGTGCATATACATATATATATATATACATATATAACTGACATTGATGCGCTTTGTAGGAATGTTTTCTCTGATGATGGGTCTGAGATGTCAAGCGATGCTGCGAAATCCGTGGTTCAGGTACAGCATCTCTATTCGTCACTAGTTTATTACCTAGTAGAATGCCTTAGGAGCATCGCAACACACGACACACACAATTGAACTTATTCCATGAAGGTTACAATGGTCAAAATCTATTCAATGTGTTGCCATTCTCCTAAAATTATACTCAAATTATCCCAGGCCATGTCAAGATACATTCGCAGGGAGTCTACTTGCCTATCATTGACAGGTCAGTCCCTACCGTTTCTATGTTATTTTTATCTCCGGCTTAATTCTACGTCTTTTTAGTGCTTGTAGAATAGATTCTTCCAGCCTTTTTTTAGTTTGTTTTTGAATGGACAGATAAAGATGCTATATTCTCCGGGAACTTCATGTTTACCCCACTTGAAAGTCATGCACCTCGCCCTGAGAAGCCGAAATGAATTCAACTAACTATTCTAATGTCAGAATCTACCGTTCAGTGAATAAAGAATTATCTTATGATACCTTGATCCTAATGGACGCGAGGGTTATATATATTCGGTAAGTCGACCATGCATCACAATTCAGAGAAGAATCAGTCATTTGATTTCGCCAGCAGTTCGAATTCTACTCTTTCTTTCAAAGAGGAGCTTATTTACAACTTTTGTGTGCAGTTAGTGTTAAGCTTATGGATAAAGGCCTTTCAACCTCTTGAATTTGAGAACTTTTCATTGTTTTTTTTTGAAGGTTTAGAAACTTAAATTATACTGTTATTCAGTTTTCTTTTTTTTTTTAATTATTATTATTTCTATCAGATCACAGTTTGATTTAGTATTGGTTCCAATAATTATATCTGCAGCTTTTAGTTTATAATTAAATGTTTGTGGAATTTATGCCTTGTCAACTATCAAATGATGTGAAATTTGTCTATTGATGAATATCAAATTTCTGTTGAGACACTATTGGTAAATATTGTATGATTAGGATTGGTAATAGTGAAAGGTACTTTGGATTCCTCACTTTCTTATTGGAATTGTGTTTTTGCTTTTTAATTATTTATTTTTTAAAAAATAAAATAATAAAGTAACTTGGATTTTCTTTTGATGTTGTTTAGCATACTGGTTGCTGATCTGTAAATGTGAAACTTATTTTCTTTTGTTCAATGAGTTGCATGTTTTTAAAATGTTGGAAGAATAGCATGGTCTCAATTGAAATCTTTTTATGAGAATGAACAGGTTGTCAAGGTCACTAATTCTTGACCAACTTCCTCTTCAACATAAAATAAAATAATAATATAAGATCACTTTTTATCTATGTATATTATCAGAAGGCTATCTACATCTTTATATTTTCAAAACTATTTAATATGATTTTTATATATATACTTTTTCTTTCTCCATTAACTATTAAAACAAACTCATGTTAATATTATATATATATATATATATGAATAAATATAGATAAATCACATATCATCCCCTTAATCCCTTAATTGAAGTAATGAGCCCTCCCAATATAAACATAAGTTTTATAATACTTATGTTTTTATTCTGTGAGATGAAATTCGAATATGTATGCTTCACTCAGTAACATTTCACTTAAAGTTTTTTCTCGGTAAATTTTTTTACTAGTCAGAACACAATGAGGGATTCATAATTCTAAAAGACCAGTTTAATAAAGTAGAATTATCCTCCGCATATATATCCATCCGGGCTATTCAACTAATCTAACAAATGTTGGCTAGTATTTTATAAATTATTTAAAATATTTTAAAAATAATTTTGAATCGATCATAATGGTCCGAAACAAAATCACCTGATTGGACATTATCCAATAACTTTGGTGTGTGATGTATCCACTATCCACCCACCATGTAACAATAATTTTACCATTTTACCCTTTTACCCATCTATATCGATGTTGACCAAAAATTCCACCATCTTTCTGCTGCTACAGTGCTATCATAGTGGTCTTCACACTTATTAAATATAGTTATATATATATATATATATTTATATAAAAATAAAACTAACGGACACACAGCACAAAGATAGTTGGCTTGACAATGATTGTTCCATGGAAGCAAACTCAACCATCAAATAAATCCTCATCTTCAAATCCTTTTTTAGTGCCAACTCAACTTCAATTTGCCTGCCATTAATCCACTAATCTTGAAAGGTAACACTCATAAACAAAATAAAAGTTAAAGAGCTTCATAGAGTCCATAAAACCAAAGAAAGTGGGGACTATAACAATAACAACAAGTAGTAGGACTGGTACTACTATTCAAAGTGCAAATAACTTCTCATAAGATATTGACAACAAGATTGTTGCATTTTTGGTATTTATCAATGAAGACAAAAGCATTTCAAAGTTCTCATGTACTAGAGACAACACTGGAACTGTTGCATTTTCAATAGGATCTTTTGACACTACCTCAAATCTCATCTCTCATTCAATGTGGTTTGTTTCTGTCCCACTTACTCTCAATTATAATCCAAATTTGAGCTTTTTAACTTTGTTCTTGTTTGTCTCTTGCTCACTGTGTTCCTTCTCAATTCAAATGTTTTGCAGTAAAATCACAACTTTAGCTTTTGCTAATTGAATTCATAAAAATTAAATCATGAATACATCGCTCTAATTGAACTACATTTTGGTTGAAGAAAGTCCTACAATTGCAGTAATATCATCAACATTTGAGCTCTCTGTTCTTCAAAGCGAAATGCAGTAAAACAAGAACCCGGGATTTTATCACTACAACTCACAAACCATTCACAGTTTGATCATCATCATTTCATTCATTCAGTTTGTAAATCATATACATTTCGGTCACAATCTAGATCGATGAGATGTTGTTAGTTCATAAATAATACCTGAATTAGCCATCGCCATTGTCATCGTTCAATCTCTTCGAGCTTTCTAACAACCTGTTTGATATCCGGCCGCAATGCAGGGGAAGGTGAGCAACAAGCCATCGCAACTTGAAAGTACTTCAACAAACACTCTTCACTAACACCACTCCGATGCTTGCTCTGCTTGACAAGCTCGGAACTAAATATGTTCGATATATTGTGCTCGAGAACCAAATTCCTCAATGAAGTCGGTAAATGTTGATCCTTCGAGTGTAAAAAGTTGTTGTTCACCGGCTCTTTACGAGTAAGCATTTCAAGAAAGATTACACCCATGCTGTATATATCACTCTCTTTGGTTGCCTCCTTCATCTTGATGAGCTCGGGGGCTTTGTACCCCTGCGCCGCGGCGGCCTCGAGCATCTCTTGACTGAAAGTTGGGTTCAATAGAAGATGCAAACCATAGTCCGATATGCGAGGCCTGTAATCATCTTCGAGCAAGATGTTGTTCGACTTAAGATTGCCGTGAATTAGAGGCTTTTGCAAGCCTGTGTGAAGGTGATCCAGTCCTTTGGCTATGCCTAATGATATCTTGTAAATGATTTCCCATCTATGAGCTTCGGCATTGCTATCTATTGTTTGAAAATAAATATGAAAAAGTTCTTGAGTTAGAGCTTGTGAATAATTGAATGAATTCAATATAAATGTGGACAAGTTTATGACAATGAGCATGAAAAAGAAAGAAGATAAACACAAGTTCAATGCAAACAAAACTGAAATGGAAAAAGAAGAATCCAATATAAACACATGTAAGTTCACTAAAAAATTTCTTTTTCTTCTCTGTTTTTTTCCTCCAATCCAAAAGAAAGAATAAAACACTCCCCAAATGGATAAAAATGAATCTAATATAAACAGAATAACATTTCTATACATGAGAACAAAAACTCAAAAGAACTTCAAAAGTAATCCAAATTCATCAAAACCACCAAAAAGTTCCAAGCTTTCCAACTAAAGAAATGAAATTTCACAAATAAATCTAACCTTTCCTTCTCTTTTCCTCTGTTTTTTCTTCTTCAACGCAAAATGGAGAAAGAAACAAAACTAAAATCTCAAACACATTACTACCAATTCATCAAAATCACCATTAAAAATCCAATCTTTGTTTTTATCCCCCAATGAACAAAAACAAATGCAAAAATTCATCAAAATCACCATAAAAAACATTGAAGGATGAAAACAAAAAAGAGAAAGAAGAACAACCATGAAGAAAGTGAGAGAGATTGCCAGCAAGGTAAAAAGGATGAACAAAGAGCTTCTCTCCTCTCGGACCAACATACACAGCGCGCAACGGCACCAGATTCGGATGCCGGACTCCGCCCAACACGCTCACCGCCGGCAAGATCTCCTTCGTCCTACCGGCACAAACCGGCCGGACAAACCGCAGCAGCAACAGCTGCACACCGCCCCTTTGCACCGTGGCTTTGTACAGCGTTCCGTAGCCAGACTTACCAACCACCTCGCCGGGCGCGTCAAGGATGTCATGAGCTGTTAAGTGCTCGCCGCCGGCGAATCTCAGCAGCTCCTCCGGCTCTGGGTCTCCGTCGTCGTAGCCATATCCACCAGCTTCTAAGGAGTCTCTCCTTCTCATGGAGTTGTATCTTTTGCGGAAGTAGATGTAAAGTGTGAAGAGTATGAGGATGAGTGTGAGAGGAATGGTTGTGCTGAGGATGATGCCAGTGGACGCCATTGTTGTGGTTGTTGGAGATGGAGGTTGAAAGATGGGATCTTTGGAGAAGAAGATGGAAGTTTGATCAAAGAAAAGTTGAAAGATGTGAGCTTTTTTGGAGAAGGAGGTGAAGATGAAGAGGAGTGTGAAGTTTATAGATGAGATTTTTGAAGATTAAGAGAGGAAAGCAACAAATGTGAGCTATACTGACTTTGAGAAAAATGTAATCTTTTGGAGAATTTGGAGGTTTTGGAAGAAGAAATGAAGAAAATGTAGAGCTAGCAAGTTGAAAAGATGAGTTTTTGAAGTGAAATAGTTGAAAAGATGAATAGATCTAAAGAAGAAGAAGAAGAAGGAGAAGGAGTGGGGCAATGGAGAAGTGAAGATACTTGGGATTTTCTTGGGAGGTGGAAAAAAAGTGTGGATTTTTTTTTGGATGGAAATGAGGAGAGGAAGATAGGGAAAGACCTATGGATTCTTCTGCTTTCTTTTCTTCTTCTCTCTTTCTTTCTTTCTTTTTTTCTTTTCTTTGTTTTTTTAATAAAGAAGAAGAGAAGAAAAAGAAGAAAATGGTTTAATTAAGGGATTGGAATAGGTTGGTTTGGAGTTTGTGTTTTGCATTAACTTGAAGTCATGCGGTTGCAAGCAAGATGCCACCTTTTATTTATTTTTTTTTTGCCCTTTTCTTTAATCACATTTATTAAAAAAAATTACAGAGATAAAGAAGGTTATAGTCATCGTAATAATAGTTGAATCTTAAAATATTTTGATTAACTTTCATACAAAAAATTAAAGATTCAGATACTTTGACTTAAGTATGTATGATTATTTACCGTAAAATACGGTGATAAAATCGGAACAAAGAAACAACATAAAACTCAAACCAGGTTATTAATAATAGTTTTTTTATTTGTTTTTCTTTTTTATAGCTTAAAAAGAAAAAAATTTTTATTATTTACAAGGAAATTAAAGTACATAAATTATGTATTTTTGACCAATTTCTTTCCTACATGGAGTAAAGAGTTTAAAGATCAAATTAATATATATATATATATATATATATATATAGACTAGAGAGGAAGAGTTATAAAGTTTTTATAATTTTGGGAATTATTTTGAGGAATAAATTTGTCAGAAAAGAAGAGAAGGATATGTCCTGGCAATCAGATCAAGAGGTGGGACCATAACATATTAAGGAGATGTGTGTAGTTGGAGAGAACTAATGGAGGGTAATTAATGTGAGTTTTTAAGTTGAAAACAAACCATGAGAGATATGGTCCTTGTATTATTTGGATTTCATATTTTTTTTTTTTCTTTTTTGTATTTATATTCACTTATCCAATATATATATATATATATAATTGTTAAAATTACATTATAAAAATTATAATCCTCAAAGGAATTTTTAAATATTCTTTTCTCTTCAACAAAAGCCAAGTGTAATGCTCATTCACTTTTTATGAATTAAAATATCTAAAAAAAAGAAAAGTGAGTATTCTTTTTTAACTCTCAACTTTAGATAACATAGTTTAATTTAATTTTAGAAAAATTTCTAAGAAACATAAAGACAACTAACAAAGAGAAGCTCCCAAAATTTTGAAGAGCATGCATTGTTTTTATTATTTATTATTTATATAAATGTACAAGTTCATGATATAAACTATAAAGTAATGTTTTACCA
Organism: Dioscorea cayenensis subsp. rotundata; assembly: GCF_009730915.1. NCBI lineage: Eukaryota > Viridiplantae > Streptophyta > Magnoliopsida > Dioscoreales > Dioscoreaceae > Dioscorea > Dioscorea cayenensis. The sequence continues at coordinate 4,797,136 of NC_052476.1, read as the reverse complement.
TCACTCATTAAAGCATTTATTCACTTTGCCTTGCAGCCTTTGCCACTTCATAATTAATTAACTTTTCTCCCTCTCTTCCTCTTTCTCTCTAGTCTAGTGGGACACTCTGTCCTAATTTTCAACATGCTTCATGCTAGTTGTTGATCTCTATTAAATCTTCTTCTTCTTCTTCTTTTTATGCTTCTCATTTTAGAGATTAAAAAAAAAAGAAAAAAAATAATAAAGGGGGACACTTTCTTGATTAATTAAAATGGAGAAGATAATAACATGAGTTTGGAGAATAATAATGACTTCTTGTGTTTCTTAGGAAAACCACCAAATTAAGCAAGAGATGGATGAAGCATAATCATAATAATAACTTTGTCAAAATAATAATAAATATAAATATATCAAGAGGGGAAAGAATAACCATAGATGGAGGCTTTGGGACCTTTAGAAGTCCCACATTGTAAGCTAAGAACATCATAACTTGTGCTTTTTTTTTTATAACAAAAAAAAAAATAGATTTTGAAGAATTATGTCCATTTAAATACATGAAATTTGCTTGAAGTCTGAGTTTTGATTATGAATGACACTCAAAAGCATTATCATAAGGGAAAGCATCACTTGATGTTTTGTTTTTCTCTTTGTAATAAAGTATATTGTGATTCATTTTTATAAGTACTTATTACTTTGATTTACAAACCTTCAGTCAAAAATTTCCAAAATCTCTGTAAAATATTTGAAAGCACAAAGATATAAAGTTAAATGGCCTACCTTAAAAAAACTAGTGTTATATTCTATTATATTAGAAGAGGCAATCTAGCCATATATAATATGTAAATATACTTTAATATATGGTCCCTTTTTATCATCATCTTGTCAGACACTTAAAAATAAAGTTTAATCATAAAATTGACTAAATAAAAAATGCACATAAACTATAATACTAAATAGATATTATGAATACAATTAGTAACTAACAGTAGCTCACACAAAACTTAATTTATGTATAATAAAATTCCAACAAAGTACACATAATAAACTTGAGTTTTCCCTACTAAATAAAATATATATGAGAAAACATCAATTGCAAATGTTCATAAAACATTCGTAGTTGAGTATCAGTAATGCTTGTAGAGAAACAGAGACATGGGTCGATTAATTAGGTTTAATTTGGTTTTGATTTTTATAAAATCGTTGTAGTTCTAGTAGAAATAAAAATCAACGGTAGCTACCTAATCTATACTGTACTCTAAGGTCATTCGCAGTTGATGTATTCTAATATATATATCATTTTCAATCCAACAACAGAAGTGATTTTATCGACCATCAATCCAACAAACCCCAAACACTTTAAAACTATAATCTAGTGATAGTGAGCACATGCTTTGGTTGTTGTTTCATGCTTATAAGGTTGCATAAACTTGCCTACTCATCCCCCAAAAATTTATTTTTTGAAGGCATGAAAAGGATTCTGAAACAGCCTGTAACATCATCTTTGATTGTGTGAAAATTAATAATATTATTAAAGTTTGGGTCAGATCCCAATCACAATTCTAGAATAATAATAATAATGATAATATTAATAATAAGTCATTGAAGAGTTAGATTTTGAGTACTATTTGACATATGGACAGCAGCAAACTGATGGTGAAGTTGCAACTGTTTAGTACAATCTCAGTGTATCTTCTCAGACAATTGATTCAGAAGGTACTGATCATTGTTTAGACAAGATGCAATTGATAATGAACTGTTATGTTGTGCAATCTTTGTTATTATTATTATTATTATTTTACTTTCATTCATTTTTGTATTTATTTAGATTTAAAATCACTATTAGTTTTTTAAATAAAAAATTGTTCTTTATTTATTATTTCCCAAATGCACTATACAACCTGACACAGAATTGGTACTCTATAAAATCAACATAATTGTACTTGTGCCTGGAGTCCTTTTTTTTTCATAAATAAAGTCATTATATATATATATATATATAACATTTATATACATTTAAAACTGATTATTTTATGAATCAAGCAACTCATACAAGGTTTGACAATTCTATAATATTATTGAAAAAAATAAAAAATAAAAATAACACACTTCTGGATAAAGAGCAGATTTACATATAAGAGCAACATTATCAGCATCTTCATAAACTGGCCATTAAAATAAACCTGCACAAAAGCTGTTACAATTTCAGTTCCATCATATTTACAAAATAGACAGATTTCACAAGAAAAGTTGACCCTTGAAAAGATTTTTTTTTTAAAAAAAAAGGATGAACATGAGGGTAGTGCAAATACATACAGTTATATTTACAATTTTAACACAAGTCCAGTAACCAGACAGGGATGTCCACTCCCCAGTTCATCAGCCTCCAGAGAACAGCTCTCCCTTCCCAATAACTTCTTGTCAGGTGACAAAGCATCCTGATGAGCATGAAACCGGAGCCAGAAACATGATAGCTTAGCAAGGGCTGATTTTCCAGCAAACTGAACCCTGTATACAAGGTTTAATTCTGCGTATATGCTGTTTCCTACATTGCTTGATGAGGAATACACATCATAACCTTTGAGATCAGACTCTGATACCATGATGAAGGAACTCTCATCAAATGCCATGAGGTTTGGAGTGGTGAACCATGACGGTGATTTCACGATCGGGTGGTCCAAGGAGTTGGACTTTCCGGTTTTCTTCACTTGAAGCCAATAGTAATCGTTAACAGCCTGCAGTTGGAGCAAGGACAGCTTGTTTCAGAGAGGAAATTGTGATGAAGTGGATATCTATTTTAGGATTCAACAAAGAAGGAACTTTCAAGGAGCATTTGGAACCAAATGTTACTTTACAGGCAGTTATAATCTAGTCAATAGCACATAACATATTTAAAGAAGACCACCCACAAGAGGAATAGCTATTTGCACAACCTTTCATTGGTTTAACAACACGCTATAAGTGGATGTTAAAATTACATTTGGATGCCATACCAACACATGCCCCATTCTGTAGTATGGAAGTATGTTGCATACTTATCAAGGTACATCATATCATGCAAGTTTCAAAGTTCAGGAGAGATAATGAAATGAACTGATGACAAAATACCTGCCATTGTGAAGCAGCTAAACGAATTCTAGGCCTGCTTGCTCTGACATGTTCAAATGCAGCCTCTGGTGTCATTAGTTTATGTTGTACCTAGAACATGAACAACCATTAATCCTCTGCATTTATTGGTCACTTGTCTTCTTTCTGGGAAAAAAAGTCACATAAAACAGACCAGAATACAGACCAGGTAACAGAGAACGATGGTTGTGCTACGTCCCCGACCAGCTTTGCAGTGGACATATGTTGTCTTTCCACAGGATGCATTCTCTTGAGAAATTGGCATGAAAAACCATATCAGAAGACAATTGAAAAATAAACAAATAAAAAACGAAAACTCAAATATGGACTTCTTGAGTTTCATTATGGATGAATTACAAAACTGGAACATAAAAACAGGGCAAGCATGTTTCTTAAAATGAATCTTGTTTATTTTTAAAATAAAAAAAAAACACAGAAATTCATCAATATGAAACAAGCATTGTATTGTATCATCACCAATGCTTCGTTAAGTTAAGAGTAGTTAAAGCTTACTGTGGATGAAGTTCACAGCTTGGCAAATATCTCCAAATGAAGGGGCAAAATAATAATCTCTTGTAGGTATCACCAAATGCTCAATTTCATGCTCCTGCAAATCAGAAAGAAAAATTCAGTAAATTATTTGAAGAAATCATCACAAGCATACACTATAGTTTGTGGCTTTTGGGTTTGTACCGTCAGGAATATAGGACTAGAAAAGCAAACAAGAAGGCTCACTATAATGTTATCACAACTTATCAAAATGCACAAATTTCCAAAGAATGTACAAACATCCCTGATGAGAGATGCAGTTGAGAGAACAAGCTTATCATTCTTACTATAATAAATTTATCTCCATACTCCCATTCCATAATTTCCAAAGCATGCATTAATAAACAAAGAAATAGAAATTTTAAAACTCACAAGGTATAGTGATGTAGGCACCAATGTCTCATATGATTCATTTAAAGTTATCACTCCATGAACACCAAGTTGCTTCAAGTGGGGAACATCACTTGGAAATGGAACAGCACCTAATAATAGAAACTGAGAGTAGATCTGTTAACAATTGATGAGAATAAAAAGGATGCCATAATTTCAATACATACATACATATAACACACATATAAATGTGCAAAACAATTAGAGCCTGTAATGAAAGCAAGTATTTGAATTCCTGAGATGCGCCCATGTAATTGCATATCGTAAGTCATGTGCCATCAAATTCTCTGGTAGAATATTTTCTCAACAAACGCACGATCCTCTAAATCTCCACTCAGTATAAAAGTGCTTATTCAGCTGGTAAAGTTTTTTTCTCAGCATCAACAAATGGCAAGCCTTTCTTTTAGATTTACCACGAATCAGTGAACATCATACATATCAGCATCATATCTATCACGATAATTGCTGAATGAAATATCAAAAAATCTTCACAATTTCCAAAGCATGTTTACATCCAAGATTACAAACTCGAGTTGGTTTTGGGGAGACAATGCCAATAAATCCACAACAAATTATCATAACTTCAAGGTTTGCAGAGTTCATTGCATGAAATCATATTTTGGCAATCATCAACTCCAATTCATGGTCGTTAAGAGTTTATTCCCCCAATTCAGAATCAATCCCCAAATCATTAAACATCACAATTTGCAAGTCATGTCTACATCCAAAACCACAAAATCACTTTGGTTTTTGGAAGACAATGTCAATAAGTCTACAATGAAATATCATAACTTCAAGATTTTAAGAGTTCACCACACGAATTCAAAATCCTAACCATCATCGTCTCTAATTCACGCTCATCAAGAGTTCTTTTCCCACAGTTAACAATCAATTCACAAAATCATCCAAAAAAAACTGAAAATCTAAACATGCCCACACATCTAAAACAAGCAATCAGAAATCAATCAATCAATCAATCAATCAATCAATCAATCAATAGATAGATCAAACAGAGAAAAAAAATCACCTCATCAACCTCATCCCACCAACGAAACTCCGCCTGCATCTTATTCCGCACAACATTGTAAAGAAGAGTCGGATAGAACAACGCCCGAGCCCCAACCAAGACCACCACTCTCTTCACATCGATCGTGCTCCCATAAATCCCCAATTCCTCCTTCCCCGCATCCCCACAATCCTCCTCTTCCAAACCCTCGATTCGCATGCCCGAAACCCCTCAATCTCACCCAAATTCGAACTCAAACAAGCTGATCACCACCAAAGACGATAAAAACCCCAAGAAAACAAGGAAATTGGGATACCTCTCTAGGGTTTGCAGCTCGAGAACAAGGACCGCATCGAGGGTTTCTCTCGTCGCAAGCGATTCCAATATCAAGGGTTTGCTTCATCGAAAGACGAAGTCTTTTTCTTCATTGTTGTTTTCAACGAAGAGGGGAAGTAGTTCTGACCGTTCGATTTAGAATCAACGGTAGAGATTGAATTATACAGTTGATGTGCCTACGTGGCTAAAAATATTAGCTCCGTTGTAACTTAAAGTCAAGTGGGACCCACCTTAGCGTCGGTGGAGCGGTTGTAATATATCTATAAATTTTTTATTTTTTTAAATAGTCAATATATATCATAAAACATCATTATTTTTTTAATATATATTTAATTTTTTTAATTTACAGTAACAACTTCTTCTTGATTTATGCCCATTTGAATCTTTTATAAAAATATTTGTGTCTTATTGAGAAGATTAGTAACTCCCGTGTAGTGATGGCAATAATATCCAAACCCGACCCTACTCGACCCGATCCGATCCGAGTTTGACAAGTAAAACCCGATTTGACCGAGTTTCGGGTCGGGTTCGGATAAAACTCGACTTGTATGAAACGGAGTGCGGGTGTGAGTATGGGAATTCTAATACCCGACCCGAAATTAAAATTACTAAAATATTTATATAATATATATATATGAGAACCCATCATCTAGGGACGTCCCTAGATTTCAAATCTAAGGGATGTCCATAGTAACTCGTCGGATAAATCTAACGACTCTTATCATTATGAGCAGTAGAAACCGCGTTCTACAGGTGTTGTACGATGATCATAAGCAGTAAAAAGTGTACAGTGTTTATATATATCAATGCAACCATTTGGATGATGATCCAACGAGCTTAGATTTAAAAACATCCCTAGAATTGAAATCTAGTGGCGTCCTGAGATGATGTTTTTCCCCATATATATATATATATAGAATTCATCTACTGGGGGCGTCCCTAGAAATCATTTCTAGGGATGTCCCTCATCGACCAGATTAGATGGCCATCTAACGGTGATGTATACTTTAAAAAAATATTTGGAGACCGCCCACCCAAATCTTTTTCTAGGGGTTGCGATGTCGAGACTGCCCGTTGTTCTCTCCCCTCTCCTCCTCCATTCCCGAGTCGGCCTTGAGAAGATCTTCGACTCCCTCTCACTTCTGCCATGGCCGTGAGCCGTTGTTCTCCCCTCCTCTCCTCCTCCATTCCCTGAGTTGGCGCCTGACCAGATCTTCGCCTCCCTCTCCCTTGCAGCAACCACCGCCCTCGTTGTTTTCTCCCACTCTCCTCCTCCATTCCCGAGCTGACACCCACCTAGATCTTTGCCTCCCTCTTCCTTGCAGCAGCCGCTCTGACCATTGATGTCACCACCGGATTCGATCTCACAGACCAACTCCAGTGCCTGAAATGATCACATATAGCATGGAGTTGATCATGGAGCACTCAAAGAGGCCAGATGGTGTATACTTGGGGATAATCGAGAATCTATTGATCCCTATGCGATCTCTGATTTGCAAGGTAAGCTTTAGTAAATCTTCATTTTTTTGGTTGCAATCCTTTTTTATTGATTTGATTCTGAAACAATGGGGGAGGACAGAAGGAAAGAAAGGAGATCTAGGAAAAAAAACAGAGAGATTTTTTTTTATTGTTCTTTGAATGTGATGATATGGATTCTGTATTTATGAAATTTTATTTCAATTTTTTGTTTTGGTTATAGTTTTGTTTCAATTTCATACTTAATTTTGTTTCATCACCTTTTCCATGTTCTTGGATTTATCTATTGATAAAAGTAATTTAAAAAGTTATTGGGAAAATATGGCTAGGATGTCAGATATTCTTGTTGTTTATGCAAGGGTTGATCCTGCCACGGAATATTGTCAAGGTTATTCATAAATAATTTTCTCTGTTTTTTAACTCTGGCATTTCATTAAATTTCTGATTTGGTAAAATCACTCTTTGGAAGTTCCATCTTCAGTTTACTTGGAATCTTTGCAGTAAATTTGTTTTCTTTGTAGGCATGAGTGATTTACTTTCACCTTTTATTGTGCTCTATGAGGACAATGCGGATGCCTTCTGGTGCTTTGAGATGCTCCTACGAAGAATGGTGCTCAACATTGACTTAATAATTTTTATACGGTAATCTATCCAATGGTTTGATGGTTCATTTACTTTTACGATTACGTATTGGTTTCCTTTCCAGGGTGAAAATTTCCAAATGGAAAGACCTACTGGGGTGATGAAGCAGTTACAAGCTTTATGGAAGATATTGGAACACACTGACACTGAAATTTATGAGCATCTGTCTCTAGATGTATTAGTGTATTTTAAATCACTGATATCAATTTGCATGGCCATTAGCATATAGATTCATGCTTTCAAGCGAGTGTGGCTTTATATTTGAATGAAAAACAGAATGTCTCCAGGTGTAAAATTGGTTGTTGAATGAAAAACAGAATGCCTCCAGAATGCCTCCAGGTGTAAAATTGATTGTTGAATGAAAAACAGAATGTCTCCAGGTGCTTTGAAGATTTGTGTGGGGATTGTAACTAAATTATTAAATTTGATTGATGAAACAGGGAAGTCAAATGTTACATTGCATAGGTCCATTTGGACCTTCCCTTCGATGCAAAATTTGAAAAACCAATATGGACAACACCTTGTGACAAAAAAAAAGGAAACAAATCACTCTTTTGCATGCTTTGAGAAAATGTGAGCATAAAGAAGCTTGTTCCAAACATCTGAGCATAAAGAAAATGTGAGCATAAAGAAAATGTGAGCATAAATTAACACTTATTTCCAATTCATTATCCATATTGTCCTGCAACCATTGTGACCAAGTCTTCAGGGCTATCTCAAAACACATAGTAATCACAAGAAGAAAAATGCACTACTATACTCACTAATCAATTCTGAAGTTCCCAAAAACTTCATCCAAAATTAAAATACCATAAAACATGACCATGATCACAATGAAACCATTAAAGATTCATCTTCCATATTAAATTACAATATAAATTACATGACTCACTAATACAATATAAATACCTTAAAACATGACCATGATCACAATGAAACCATTAAAGATTCATCTTCCATGACTCACTAATACAATATAAATTACATAAATCACTTGTCCTAGATAAAAGCTTGTTTATAACTCCAAAATGAAAATCACATGTAGATTCAAAAAGTGACCAATGAGTGCTCCTTGTTGCTCAAGATGGATCTACATTCACAAATAAAAAGTTTCATTTAGTAAATAACAAAAAATGATTAAAATATAAAATAAATTGATGCAACTTTTAAAAGAAAAAAATGTCTTACTAAATGTGCAAGTAGTCATGTAATGACCCTTTCCTCCACATCTACTACAAGTTCTTTTTCTCTTGGCTGATAATTGAAGGTCGATGCCGGACTCAATCCTCGTATTCACTCTTGGTCGACCTTTGGTCTTGATAGGTTTTGGATCAAGAATACTAACGTTTGACCCACAAACATTATCTTCACTTGAGAAGGCAAGGCAAGAAGAGGAACCAATAATCTCTTGATTTTCCTCATTTTGCCCGGTGCACGATCTATGTTCTGGGGCACTAGACATTTCACCAAGAATTTCAAAAATGTCTTTAAGCTTTGGCATAATTTTCTCATACATCTCTAGGGATGATATAGATTGTGCGATACGAAAACACATATTTTGTGCATTCCACTTCATCAAGGGTGTGAAGACATTGTTGCATGTCTCAACCATCATAACACTTGATCTATATCTTGCATCTATAGTCCAACGACGTAGAATATATCTTTTGGGAATCTTTGCAACCTCTTTTTTTTTAAATATTTTCAATATATGGCGACACAACACACCTTCTATCTCAAACTTCTTACAAGAGCATGTTGCCGAAGGCTCCCCATCTTCACTACAATCTTTGCTAAACACAACAGTTTGATTACAAATTATATATTTTGCATTTTCAGACCCATCTCGAATACGTTCGGCAAGCATACTATCACTTTCTCGCAATTCTACTTGAAAGATATTAAACACAGCTCTTGTATACACTTCTCCTGCATGCTTCTCAATTGGATGACTTGTGTAATAATTAGCTATCGAGTCCAACGTTTTGAAGTCTTCATTTTCTTCATCATTTCGTCGAGCAACCAAAGCCTTATCATACTGCATAACAAACTCATCCAATGGAGTTTGTGCATTAACAAAGCCATCAAAAAATGAGTTGATACTTTCGCTACGTTGTGTAGAAGTCATTCCAGCTGTAAATATATCTTGCCAATATAAAAACACCCATTTGTGTCGAATGTTATACATCTTACTCAACCAATGTTTATCATCAATGTTGTATGTTGCTTGAAGTTCACCCCATCTATTTTCAAATGCTTCAATTGATTCACTACGATGCAACCAATTGTTGTAGTCCATCATGAAGCCCTCTTTACTCTTCAAATCTACTAAATACTTCATTGAATTTCTTCCAATGTGCCACGAGCAAAGTCGATGGCCAGAATTTGGAAACACTTTTGCAATGGCCTTCCCCATAGCCAAGTCTTGATCTGTAATTATGGTTTTTGGATGTTTCCCTAGCATACATCTCAACCATGTTTGGAATACCCATAAAAAACTTTCTTCTTTTTCATCTGCGATTAGAGCACAACCAAATAAAATTGATTGCATGTGATGGTTGACACCAACAAAAGGAGCAAAAGGGAAACCAAATCTATTGGTTTTATAAGTAGTGTCAAAAACGACAACATCTCCAAATTCTGAATATGCCATTCTAGATCTTCCATCTGCCCAAAAGACACATCTAGTTTGACCAAACTCATCAAGCTCCACATCAAAGAAGAAAAAATCGTCATTGAGTTTTTTTTCCTTGAAAATTTGAACAATAGCCATGCATTCTTTCCCAATATTGTTGCTTCGGACTCCCCTCAAATGATTGGAACAATCAACCCTTGTAATTACTGCAGATCCTGTATTTGAAAGTGTTTCATTTAATATTTGACTCATTTGGCTCGGTCCCAATCTACTCTTATGCAATGTCTCCATCAAATTTTTACATGTCTCACTAATATGGCGGTGAGACCTTATCTTCATCACCTTAGATGGAGTTGTTAGTAAAACATGATTATGCACATCATCAAACGTCTTTATGGTCCATCGTCCCACTCTTCATTTTTTTGACACTACCATTCGAGCTTCACAATTTGTTCTTGTATCTCTACGCCTTCGCATGCTTTTTTTCCTAGTTGTCTTTTGTCTAACATAGATTTAGCTCCTTCCTTATCACAAACAAAGTGTCGACAAGTAATCACTTGAGAACTTGATGAACGATACACATGGCCCTTTCTTACCCCCAAAACCTTTGGACTTTGCATAATCCAAGTAATATTGAAATGTTGCATCCTCATCCTCGAACTCCATACCAACAAATGGGATTCTTACCTCCCTGCTCATCTTGAGATTGTGGACTCATTGCCATTTCTTGATCATCTTCGGTTGTCAATTCATGCATATCTTCAACTTGTTGGCTATCAATTCCTTGTGTCACATGACCTTCACCTTCTTCATGTAATCTACATAACCCGAGCTCGTTTATATCCATTTCAATATCCTCAAAGATGGAATTGTCGTTTCAGATATTTTTATCGGTGATATTTGCCATGATAGCCTATAAATAAAACTACAACCATTTAGAATATATCAACTTATTATCAATTAGTTTGTTAAGAAAACAAACAAAGACAGTGGCTAGTCACAAGTTAACAGAAGTCACAAGAAGAACAAAGTGAAAACAGACATGGAAACTCATAAAACAACACAAAGATAAGAAGCAAAGTTAATGATTGGTAGGAAATTTACGCCAAAAATAAAATAAAATAAAGAAGTCTGATATCATAAGATTGAATAATACATACAAAAGGAGACTATAGAGATGAAAATAAAATACTGGCCTTTCAGTTTTTCAATTGGTGATGAAACCATAGGAAAATTTCATATGTTGGAAGGTTGGTTTCCCGTGTTAGATACACTTACGACAATTTCAGGAGTCAACAATATTAGCACCAATTCAAGAGAAGTAAAATGTCTAGATTTCAAAATCTGATGAGCATTGTCAGTCATGTGTTGCTTATATTCAAAATTGCATCTTGTTGTTTGAAAAGAAGAGAATCACAACAAACTGGACTAGCACATGTTTGATATACAAATTCAGATGATTAGGTTCTTGCCTTATATGAAAACTTAAATATTTTTCATACTTTGAATTCCATAATCAGAAAGGAAAGATATCAACTATGTGATTTTTTTTGCGCATAGACGTACTAAAATGTATTAGCATTGTTGATTTATTTGACTGACATAATAACAACATGATAATTTGCTAGTTAGGTAGATGAAAGGGTGTGAAAAAGGAAGGTAAATTGAATCTCCATACCTATCTTCTCGGGCGGCGTCTGCTGCAAGAGAGAGGGAGGCGAAGATCTTCTCGGGCGTCAGCACCGGCTGCTGCAAGGGAGAGGGAGGCGACGAGATTCTCAGGCGTTGGCTCGGGAATGGAGGAGGAGAGAGGGGAGAACAATGGACGGAGGCGAAGATCTAACTGGGCATCTCCAAATATTTTATGAGATTATACATCAGCCGTTAGATGATGGCCATCTAACGGCTGATGGGGGACATCCCTAGAAATGATTTCTAGGGACGTCCCCAGCAGATGAATTCCCTATATATATATATACACTAATATGTTCTACAACTTAACAATTTAGGGTTTTTTATTTTTCCTCTTTGTTTAGTCTTGTAATTTTATAATAATTTTATTTTATTTTATAAAAAAATTATAATTACTTTTAAGTTATTTTTCTATAAAAAAATATATTTTTTATTAATTTTTTTAATATGGGGGCTGGGGCGGTTATACCTACAAGTACCCGATTACCCGTCGGGTGCTGGTGCGGGTTGGGGTTTTTAAAACCCGTCGGGTTCAGGTTCGGGTATACTAGCGGGTATGATAAAATCCACATCCGATCCGACCCGTTGCCATCCCTACTCCCATGTATACTCGTACTTACTCTGATATGATTTATCTTGAATTATAAATAATTAAAGAAAGATAATATATCTTTTTGTCGGTAGCATATTTATTGAAAGAGTTAATTTTTATTAAGATAATTATATTTTATTTTTATAAAAATTAGTTTTTTTTATATATAAGAATAATACTTCAATCCATCAACATGTGAAACTTAGAATGGAACTCATAAATTAAACCTACCATTCTTTGTGAACTTTTGCTCAATTTTTATTCAAATAGCAAGAAGCAGAAATGGTCAAAGAGAATGCATAAATGAAATCTAAAACTCTGAATACCCTTCATTCAATCTCCATGTCAATCAAAAGAAAGAAATTAAAAAGAGAAACATTAATCACAAAAATACTGACAGAAATACACTTTTCTCATGTGCATAAAACATTTCTAAACTCCAAGTACAGCAGAAATAATCAGGGAAAAAACAGAAACATCTTCCATTAACATCCATATCCATCAAAACAAAAGAAAAGAAAATAAAAAAAACAAATATTGAAGTTCTTGTCAAGTTCATAAATATGTTCAAACTTCAAATACAGCAGAAACATAAAAAGTCTGGACAACAACAATAATCCTCATGAAGAAAGAATGAAGAACAACATAAATTAAATTTTAAAACTCTAAAACAGTACTCTTCATTCATCTCCATCCATTTTAAAAAAAAAAGAACCAAGTATATATATGATAATAATTCTAAGGACTTTTAGCACTCCGTTGTCCACTTGACTTCTTAATAGACTCAATCCTCTGAAGTCTAATTTGCTCTCTAAACTTAGCAATAAACTCATCAGCTTTCTTATCCACTTCATGTTCATCATCCTCCACTTCTTCTTCCTCCACTTCCACTCCACTTTTCAGACTTTTTTCTTCTTCTATTTCTTCAATCTTTTCATGAACATGAACATCATCCTCCTCCTCCTCCTCCTCCTCCTCATCATCATCATCATCAGAAGACTCCACTATCACCTTCTCCACCACTTCCTTCTTCTCCATCACATGCTCATCAAAATCAACACTGTTCAATGATCTAAATGTCCTCACTGACTTCCCAACACGTGTAACTGAAGTTGGAGGTGGAGGTGGTGGAGGAGGTGGAGGAGGTGGTGGAGGTGGAGTTACAGATAAAGAACTCTTCTTCTTTTTCAGAAATTGAGTATCTTGACTAACCTTAGCACTGATCTCCTTCTCCTTCTCTTTCTCCTTCTCTTTATCTTTTAATTCCAAGGATACAGCCATCCTCCCTGATCTAGATCTCCAAGGGATAGGAGAAGGAAGAACAACACTTTCCTTCAATGATTCACTAGTAGCTGATCTCTTCATAACAACAGGCTCAGCTTGAGAATACTGTGAACTCCAAGCTTGAACTTTAGAATAAGTTTCATCAGAAACACTGGAACTATTATTGTTATTGGTCTTATTATCATCATCATCATCAAAAACAGATGCAACATGAAGAAGCTTGGAAATGTATGAAGTAGGAGTATCAGGTTTGGATGAAGAAATAATATCTTTTTCAAGATCATGATCGTTGTTTCGACGACTAAAGAGACCGTAGGAGATGGTAATACCAACGACGAGAAGGTGAAGAAGCTCCCAAGACCGAGTGAAGATAGAGTGGTTGATGAAGTCTGGAGCTTGGGAGGGGAAGAGAGGAAGAAGCGCAATGAAGATTATGATTAATAAGGATTTGTGTAATAAGTTTGAGAGTGGTTTGGGTTCAATGTTGATAGGTTTGGGAAGATGAGGAGGAGCCATGAGATTAAGGAAAAGGAGAAAAGATAGATTGAAAGAAAGAGAGAAGATTAATGAATGGGAGGAGATTGGTTTGTATGAATTTGGAATGACTTTAAAGTGAAGTAAAGGTTGAAGAAGACAAAGGAAATATGTCAGGAAGCTTTGATACCATTTGTAATGAGGATTTATAAGGAAAAAGATGAATGAGATGAATGCATAGAATGAAGTTGTGTTTGTGATGGGGTGGTGGAAAATGGGATTAGATGTGGTTGAGATTCTTCTTTTGGAGTGTGTACGCTAGCTTTCTTTTTTTCTTTTTTTGATTTATGGTATAATGGAATGTGGTGGTGTTGAGGTGGTGAAGGTGGTGGTGGTGGTGATGGTGGTGAAGTTTCTTCTTTTTATTTATTCTTTTTTTTTAGAACTTTTTCTTCACTCTCTTTTGTTTGTTCCTTCATTTTGCTTTGATTGTGTATATAATAAATATATATATATATATATTTATTTTGAATATTTTGTTGTTTTCTCTTTGTTGCCAAGTTTGAATATGTGCTTCTCTTCTTGCATGTTGCATCATAGGACAATGTATTTATTTGTTTGATTTTTTTTATGTGATTATTTTTAATATTAAAAAGTAATTAAAAAATACATGTATTGGAGGCAATTTTGTGGGTGAATGGCAAAAAAATTAATAGGAAAATTATCAATTATTTAAAAAATAAAATTAAAAAAATGATTGAAGAATGCTTTATATATTTGTATTAGAGTAATTTAGTGTGGATGGATTTGGAGGATTTTTTTTTTTTAAGAGGGGGTTTGAAGAATTTTTTATATATAAATGTTTGAATATTTTGAAAGTCAAATAAGAACTAAGACTAAAAAAAAAAGTTTATTACCTATATTTTGGAAAATTATATTGGGTTGGTATTATTAGGATTAAGTCAAATTAATCACATTCTATTTTGTGTGTGTTCACATTTGAATGAATAACATTAAAATCATCAATAAAATTATTGTCAATTTCTATTTTTGAAAGTTTATTTTTTATTTTTTATTTTTTTTAAAGGCGACAAGCACCAGAACCGAGAGATGTGCACGTGTAGAAAGCAAAGCTTAACACCGACTCACATGTCTTCACCTTGCGTAGGCTATGAGGTTTGATCCCGGGTCCTCTCAAAATGAACATCTTACACAAAGGACCCGATAACAATTGACCCAAAGGCAATTGGGTTGAAAATTTATTTTTAAGGTTATAATTTTGGAATTTATTTTTTTAATTAAAAATAAGGAATTAGATTCCTTTTTGAAATGACTAAGAAGAAATATGACAAGAGTAAAGGTTTGAGATGCTGACAATTAAAGAGAAAAAGTGGTCATGTCTTGGAATAGCGTTTGACCCACGCCATATTAACTTCCCATTCATTCTTTCCATGCAAACCCCCACTTATATAATTTTATTCCCTATGAATTATATTTAATATTACTAAAAATATAAAATATTACAAAATTTAAATATTAATATATTTTTAAACTTAATTATATATTTAAAAAATAAAATATTTTTTATACCAAATTATTTGGTTGAGGAAATAGCACTTAGAACAACCTATGTATATATATGTAAATTTTGTGTATTTGATTAGGGATATTCTAAGTTAATTAAATCATTTAAAAAATGCATAATTTTAATTTCAATATAATTATTTTATTTGTATTTTTTAAATTAAAATTTGACCATTCAAATAATTATACTTTTTCATAAAATAAATTAAAATAATAAAATTTTAAATTTAATTAAAAAGAGTGTTCACCTATTCCCCATCCATTATATGAAAATTATACTTGAATCTTATATATTTTAAAATACACTATCATGTGGCATGTATTCCTGAATTAGGGGTGTTATACATCAATTAAGAGTAAGAATTTTCTCTAAATATCATATTACTACTTTATAAATAAAATTTTATCTTAAAAAAAATTATAAGGGGGAGGTCATGGGTTCAAATCCCTCCCCGATCGATCTGTCATGCAGCGTCATTGTTCATATATTGCTCACCGGGGATTCTTTATATTATTCTCATACTTATCATATATCAGTATATCCGGATTCCAAAGATCTTGTTTTGTCTTATTTATATTCATATAAAAAAAGTCGACTGTCGTCTATTATTCGATTGTTCTTATAAATGGAATATGATGATACAAACTAGTGCCATTTGATTTGTCAAGCTGAGAAAGCAAAAATTAACAGATAATAATAGTAATTGTGACTCATATTCACAATGTTTTATTTAATTATATTATTTATTTATGTATTTTGAGAATATGAGATATATGGATTATGGATATACTTGTCAGCTTTCCTACTTTTCTTTGTCAGCAAATTTATTTTTTCTTAGAAAACTTTATATAAAGATAATATAATTATTATCTAATATATACATTTCATTGATTCCAATGCATCAAATTCCAATTCCATTGTTAAGTAGTAAAAATGCATCTGAACATCTGGGTCCACTTGCACAAAATAAATAAATAAATAAATAAATAAATAAATAAAAGTAGAAAAATAAAAGAAATAAAAAGGTCTTGTTTGTGGCCCAGATTCCTTTTGCAGTGTTCATCTATAGATAAACTTTTTTTCTTTTTTTCTAAAAAGAAGATAATGAAGGTTCTTTCAAATGTTTAAATTTTATTGATTTATTTATTAAAAGTATGATTTATTTTTTTGTTCATTTTAGGGACTTATCAAAATATTATTAAACAAAAAAATCACATTAATTTATATACATTTATTAAAATCTAAAAAATATATTTTTGATAATTTTGCTTTTGTTTGATCTACATTGCTCTAATGAATATAATGGATAAAATAGAGTCTATTATCACAAATTTGAAACTTATTGGTTAGAAATTGCAATTTTAAGTTTTAGTTATAAACTAAAAAATAAATCAAATATTAAATAAATAAATAAATAAACTAATAAAAAATAGCAAAACTAAGGACTGTTTAGGTCGATTAACATCAAGTCTTACTGTATGAAATTGTTCATTTCATTGAGAAGATGGGCTTGAATACTAGTTCACATAGGTGAACAGTGGTATCATAAAGTTTAGTTCTTTACGTATGCCCATTCTTAACACGCGCCTTGTTCATGTTGGTAAAATAATAAAAACAAAAAAAAGGACATTTTTAATTTATATCATAGGAGTGAGTGTTTCTAATTTTTAGATTAAATATATAATTAATAATATTTTATTTTATTTTTCGTTTTTAAAGAAAAAAATCATCTTCCAAGGGTATTGCTGCAAAATATATATATATATAGTTGAATACTTGAATGTAAGTATTTATAGGTTTTAATAGGGGTTTATATGCAAAATATACTCTCAAGAATGGGATCCATGAACTTCCTTTTGGTGAGTTCTCCAAAAGAAGAAGAAGAAGAAGAAGAAGAAGAAGAAGAGCAAACTGTGAGCTTTCTCTCAATTGATCTACAATTCTTTATCTTTGATCCATGAATTCTTATTGGCATCTAAAGATATCTGTGAATCACACAATCATTGGATAGATAGCAATGTAATTCAATTTGATTGTTGTGTTTTTGTTTCAATTTTGCATGCATGGATATATTGAGCGCAAGATGTATGAAAAAATGTGGCTTTGAATGATGATCACATGAGTATGAACACTGTTTTAAGGATCAAGGAAACAAATGTTGTTCTTTGATTGTTTTGGGATGTATTATTGTATTGCACGCAAGGTGTTTGTAGAAATGTTTCTTAGATTTTGAAGGTAGTCAATCATCTGAATTGGAGCACCATTTCTGGTTGAATTTTCTCTACCTGTGATTCATTGCCAATTTGTTGTGTTCAATGGTTAAGATTGTACTCATTTTATGGATTAGATGTAAATGAATTAAAAAATTGCTGTCTTTCCTACATTTGATTCATTATGGATAATGTCCTTTAATTTTGTTTTGGTTCGGGAGTATATGGTATCAAAACTATCAGTGATTCTTGATGTTATGTTATAGATGTGGTGGTTTGCATGAG
This sequence comes from Dioscorea cayenensis subsp. rotundata, assembly GCF_009730915.1. NCBI lineage: Eukaryota > Viridiplantae > Streptophyta > Magnoliopsida > Dioscoreales > Dioscoreaceae > Dioscorea > Dioscorea cayenensis. The sequence continues at coordinate 4,778,878 of NC_052476.1, read as the reverse complement.
GTTTCATACCTTTTTCCTTCATCATGTAGCAAAATGTATTGCTAATTCTTCTGTAGGCATGAGAAGGATATATTTGGAGATTCTTCATGCTATGCTAAAGACTGCAGTCATTTCATTTTGTTTGATTTTGATCATTGAGTTACCACCCACCATTGAGTTACATTTTCACTGATCATTCATTACGGCTAATTCCCTCTATTTGTGATTAACATTTATGAAAGATCTATACGACAAATTCAGTTACAGTACACAAGTGTTTGTTTTTGTTTTGGAGAATATAATATCAGAAGTAGCGGAAAAATTTTGATTCTATGTTATCAATGTGGTTGATTGCATAAGTTTTTACTCCTGTTCCTTTGGTCATGCAGGGAAAAATTTTAAGAAGGATATAGAACAAGCTTGTAAGATCATCATCAACAGTTAAAACTCATGGAGACCACAGAGGCTGATACAAGCACATACCATCCGCCATGGAGGAAAGTGGCCTATGGAGGAATGCAACCGGGATACGATGATAACTACACCGATGAAACATTCCTTGAAGAGTTGGTCATGAATGCCAATGTCGTGAAGAGGGATATTCTTAAAGTGATGCAAGATTCTGTATCGATATCCCAGTATCTCTGTATCGTAGCTCTCGTGGTAATTGTTTGGATCCATACACTAGACTCGGTCATTGGTGAGGGCTCTCTCCTTTTACTTGATGCTTTCCTTCTAGGACTCGGCTTCCTGATACTTTTGCTCACCACAAGTCAACTCTCATTTAAAGTTCTCTCAAAATACCTTCTTAACATTGTGTTCTTCACATGTGGTTTGTTCGTCTTAGCACCTGTTTATCATACTCTGACCAGGTCTATCAGCTCAGATTCTATTGTTGCACTCACAATATCGCTTCTAATTCTCCATCTTTTCTTGCATGATTATTCAGGATACACGATACGTCCACTGGGTTGTGCCAAGAACCCGAATTTAGCTAGTAATATCTCTTTGAATGCATCGATAGTGGCATCGGTTCTTGTTGCGTCTCGCTTACCGTCCAGACTCCATGTCTTCGCAATTGTTCTGTTCTCTTTACAAGTCTTCCTCTTTTCTCCATTGATTACCTTTTGCATTAAAAAGTATTCCTTCAAACTACATTTGTGTTTTTCCTTTCTATTGATCAGCATGACATTGAGCATCATATACTTTTTGCACACTATGAGCTTTGTTATTTTCTCTAGTCTTCTGGTTTTCATTTCAGCTGTTTGCCCTTACATGCTTATAAAGATACAGGTTTACAAGTTTGAGATTAATGGCCCTTGGGATGAAGCCAAGCTTTGCTTTGACATAACAGACTGAAAAACAGCATAATTGCCTTTCATTTTGTTTGTCTTTTTATGCCATGTAAAGTAAACTGCTTTTGTGAAATTTTAGTGAAGCTTTTGCTGATCCATTGTTTCATTTAGCATAAATGTTTGTGCACATTGCTTGTTTACAATGTTTCACTTTCACAGCTATAACTAAAGATAAAGTTAATACTTCCTCCGTCCTGTATAACAGTCACATTCCAGTATCTTTTTGTCTGTATTTTTAATTTCTCAAAACAATATTTATTATATATTTATTTAAATTTAGTTTTTATTCCCCACTCTCAACTCTCTTGAGTTAGAATTATATGGAGAAATATGTGTTGAGAGATTAAGGGTGATTTTGAAAAATGTAGTTAAAAAATTTTATTGTACTGCAGAAACTGATTTAACAGTTAAAAAAGACAGAAGTGTGCATAAGATTCAGTGGAGCAAATAAGAGTGACATCCCGTACACATATGGGTGCTAGGACTATCTGCACACTATAACTATTCATACTCCAAAGCCTAAAAAATTTGTCATCACTAATGATTCAAATTTTCACCGTTTTTCATGGTTATACATGTTATTTTCATGCTTATGAAAAATATGAAATGCATGAGTTCTGTTTAATCAAAATATCTCTTCACTAAGTCAATACATAACACAAAGGTGATCTCTAATAACTAAACTTTTTTCATTTAATTGGTTTTATAAAGTGAATTACAAAAAGAATGATTTAAATCAAAAGATCAAATAAATAATAATTTAATCATCAAAGTCCCCACATCATTCCACCATGACAACATCCACCCAAATCCAATGAACAATAAAAAAAGTAAAAGCTTAACACGTTGCTAGATCTCACACACACACACACACACACACACCCCCACATTTTACTTTGGATTCTCTGCATGCCCAACCCATAAAAGCATAGCTTTACAAGCAAGACCCACGCAGCCACACAAAAGCATCAAAACTCTTAAGTATTTTCCTTTTTGACCCACTAAAAACTAAAACTTTATATATATATATATATAATAATAATATAACACATAAATCTCACAATAATAATAAAAAAACAATAATTTAAAAAAAAAAAAGAAAAAGAAACACCCTTTTTCCCAAATACAAAAAAACCAGGGGGGTATTTGCAAAAACAACCCATATAAGCAAAATTAGTCTTAAGACAAAGGTGGTGGCGCCGCCGGAGCAAGGTGGAGGGTTGGCCGGAGAGGGATTGGCGCCCACGGCGGAGTTCTCGTCGGTACGGCAGGGGCCAGTCGGAGATTGTATTCGTTCACAAGAAGGGCACATTGTGAGTGTTGTCGGAGGGGCCATGTGCATGTAAAGGTGCGGAGAGAGTTTGAGAGCTCGGAGCTCGGCGAGCTCTTTGTGGAGTCTCCGGTTCTCTTCGGTCAGTGTCTCGCAGCATCGCTTTAAGAGTTCGCAATCGACTTCGGTTTGTTTGAGCTTTGTTCTGGCTCTTCGGTTTTGAAACCATACTTCCACTTGGCGTGGCCGGAGCTTCAGTTGTTTCGCCAGCGCCGCCTTCTGCTTCTGTTCATACATATTCACAATCACACCCAATTACTTTTTTTTTTTTTATATTTTTAATTATGTGATTTTTAAGAGCTTTTACGTAATTATGAGATTTATATGGGTATATACGCAAAAAAAAAACTATACGATATAAATTATAAGATCTTCAGGGGCTTAAACATAATTATGAGATTTACATGGGTATATACGCAAAAGAAACCAATACGTATATATATATATATATACATTCCACGCTTGTAAAGTTTTATTTATAATAATGAGATTTTGAAGGTATATAAATGGAAAAAAGAACCCATAAAAATGAGTTTTTTTTTTGTATATAACCCTGTAAAACCTCAAAAGCTTTTGTATACAACCTACTCCGCTTTTTATACACAGTTATGAAACTTTGAAGGGTATTTATAGAAAAAAAAGCATATGTAACCTTATAAAATCTTATAATTCGTCTATGAGCATCAGATTTTAACAAAAAAACCCTTTGAAGTTTAGAAATCACAAGGAGGTCCTTGAAGATTGGAGAAGAAGGAGAAGAAGGGCTTACGGGGTTGAGAGTGTTGTGCTCTTTGAAGCTCTCTTCGAGAATGGCGGACTGGTCCTTGGAGAGCCGGAGCTTCTTGCGAGAACCATCGCCGTCCTCATCGTCGCTGCCCTGGCCACCGCCGCCGGCATCACGCTTGCCACTCACGCTCGACACCGCGCTGTTATTCGGGGACGATTCATCTCCCTCTCCCTCGCTATCCCCTTCCCTCTCCCCCGCCGGCGCCTGATTGACATCGATCCCTTCCGATCGAGGGAGGAGATGAGACGTTGGTAAATGAGAAAGACCATTAGATCCAACAGCAGCGAAGTCATGCGGCCACTGATGGTGATGGTGCTGGGATTGCTTCAATGGAGGAGGGAAGAAGGAGAGGCTGAGACTAAGCCCTAGATCTTCGTTGGCGATCATCGTTTTGGTTCAATTTCCAGCTTTAGGGTTAGGGTTAGGGTTAGGGTTTGATTAGGAGAAGAGAAGAGAGGAAGATTGGGGTGCTTTTGGGAACGAGAAGAGAGAAATGGGGTTATATATATAAATATATAAATATATAAATATATATAGACTTTGAAGGATGGGCTTTTGTTTGTGTCAGGGTCTCACCCCTCATTCTCGCTTCAATCATGGGCCCATGTCTCACTTTTTAACCCTAACCCTAACCCTAACCTTTGCTAACAAGAAAACCTAACCCTAACCCTAATTGTATGTTTTTAAAAGAATTATATTTAACAGTGAAAACTCAAAAAGTGAAATTTGAAAATTTGTTATAGCAACAGTCCTTTGTCAATTAGCATCGGGTCCTCTTACTTAAAAGTATTTCATTTTTCGAGACGAAATCGAACTTTCATAATTTATACTGAGATGGAAAAGCACGTGGGTCGGCTGTTGCTATCTCTCACGCGTCGCACAGACTCTCGTGCTTACTGCTTTTTCAATAAAAAAAAATTATTATAATAAATGAAGAATTTTGTCAAAGCTATGCAGTTTGGATGGTTAGAGGCCCTAATCTTAGGTCCTTTGCAGGATTAAAATGAGGACGCATGAGACTTTAACTCCATTATTATCATGTCTCTTGATTATTCAGAGTTTTGTTCAAAAATTAAATTAATTTTTTTATTAATTGATGTAATATAAACTTTACTACAAATTAAGGGTAAAAAAGTTGTGTTGGCTTTTTTTCATATTTGATGATGATAATTAGAGTTTATGTTTGAAAAAAAAATCAATGATGATATTTTTTTATTTAATCATTAAATAAAATTTCAGATTAGTTTCTAGATAAATATTTTTTTTTTTATCTCTATCATGTCTAGTGGTTTATACTATTTTTATATATTTTTTAAATAGATGAAAATCAATTTGATAAATTTATTTGATACAAATTACATTACTTTCCTACAAATCACTAATGATCATCCATAATCATTATTTGATAGAGTAATTTAATTCTTTTGTATTATACATTCATATATTTATTATATTTGTTTTTTTTAATTGAAAATTTGAGTGTCATGAGAACAAACAAAAATTGCTTTATTTTCCTTTCCACATAAACCAAAAATACGGAAAAGACTCACATCATATTATATGATATGATTCTTCATAATGAAGCATGATATATAAATAAATAAATAAATAAATAAAAATTGAGACCAATTATTTGGGTGGAAAAAAATGAAGATTATTAAAAAAAAGTTAGCATGCGTAATTTATGGCTGATTAATGGGGATGATGCTTGGAAAGCGGCAACCAATGCTTAGTCCATTTGACCATTGACTCCTTTTTTTTTTAAATTTTATTTATTAATTTTACTATTATTATTTTTCACATTTAATGTATTTCATTATCATTGTGTCTAGGCAAGAGGGAACACCATTGTGCATCTCTCCTCCAACTCTGCTCTCATGATTGAGACTCTATTTTTATTTATTTATTTTAATTATTTTTTTAACTTTTTTTTTAAATTTTAAATTAGCTAAAAAAAATCTAATTTAACTAATTAAGATTAATGTTTGTTTAATATGTAAGTGGGTTAACTATAATTAAGAGTTAAAGACAACATAAAAGATATTATAAACATTAATGATTATATATTTTTTAATAAATAAACAAATAAATAAATTATAGTATCCAAAGCGTCTTCAAAGTTCAAACTCATGAACCATCATGAGAAAAACGAATATATTAAGACCGTATATATCATTGCTGTGGGGTTTGGCAATTATTGAAGATGATGCTACCTGTGCTCTTACTTAAATAATAATAATAATAATAATAATAATAATAAGATGATATATATACATACACACGTCACTCTTTTAATTCTTCTTATCATTGTGTCTTGGTGTGTGCCAACACTCACTATTGTCCCTGCTTCTCTTTTGTAAAATAAATAAATAAATAATTCATTGAAAGGGTGGTAAGACATGTATGTATAGAAATTATTATTGTTGTTTAATTGTGACAAACGCAAAAAATACATATGATCACCGGCATATGTACAAAAATAATTATGAGGATTGGGATGTATGTGTAGAAATAATTATGAGGATTGAGATGTATAATCACAGGCATACATACAAGGGACATAACAAAGATTAAGTTGAAAATAACTTCTGTAGTCAGAAATTTTTGGCACTATTTACGTGTAACATGTTTGAAATCTAGATAAAAATGAAATCTCATAAGAGCAAACTTCATGTGCTTGTCATAATTATTGTTGTTGTTTAATTTTAACAAACATAACAAATATATATATAGTCACGGATGTACACACAGAAATAATGATAAGAATTGAGATATACAACCATACAGGGAAAATGACAAAAATTAGGTTACAAATCATTTGCACAAGTAAAATTTTTGGTACCACCGCATATAGCATATTTTGAATGCGTTTAATAAAAATCTCACAAAACATACTTAATGTAATGAGAACAGTAATGGAAAACAGTATGGTTGAACCAGAGACCCTTTCATTATTATTGTTGTTTAGTAACACATTTAAAATAATAACTAATTTATTAAGTTATAATATTGTTATAGTATTTCATTTGTCTTGCCATCGTAAGAAAGGGGGCTACCTAAGTTGATGGAAGGGACCGGACCCACGTGCAACTCAAACAGATCACGTGCTCCAACCGACAAGAGTGGGTCCCACTACTTCCGGACGTGCGTGTCATCTTGTCGGAGTTATCCCCAAATCATTGGATCTCATCAGAAAACCCCCCAAAATTGGGGGAAATTTTTCCAAATCAATTCACTTCAGTTCAGTTTTCAGTTCAATGAATTCACTTTGGAGTGCTTATTCATGTGTCTCAGTTGGCATCACTTACTCAAATAATTATATATATATATATATATATATATATATAAATATAAGCGATGATTTATGAATGTCCACAGGTTTAAAAGTTACAAACACTCATATTAATTACTAGATTTCAATTTAACAGTTGTGCACTGTATAATAAATAATATCATTGTATTTATAAATAATAACATAATGAAAATTTAACTAATATGTGATTAATCTTTTTTTGTATCACTTTAATCTAAATTGTGCTAAACAACATATGTTATTAATACATGATAAAAAATATTAATGTAATTATTAAGTAATTAACCAGAATTTAATAAATTTAGTCAACTATTCTAAGCAAAACTAATTAATTTCAACATTTATTATATTGTTAATTAAAAAAAATAACTTACACCTAAAAATACAATTCAAGAATCAGAATGGGGTGAGATGTCATTATAGTTAATTAAAAAATAATTTAATTCACATGGGAATGAATAATTTAATTTTTTCTATATTAAAAAATAATAATATATTTTTAAAAATATTTTTTCTGTAATTTTCCTCTTTGTTATGTATTGCTTTATAAAAAATAGCTCATCGTATTTGATTAATGTTTAATTATCATATTTATCCATTGTCTTTATCAACTTCAAGTTGAAATATTTAATTAAGTAAAGCGATTATTGGTTGCACATGCTCGTCATAATACCGCATGAATAAATAAATAAATAAATAAAACAAGTCATGCGGGAGTAGTAAATTAGAAGGGAATTCCATGTGCCCCAACACCAACAATAACTTATTAAATTTCTATATAAAATAATTGAACAAATCTAATGAACTCTCATCACATAATTTAAAATTATTATTAGTATTATTATAAAAAAATCATGTTAAATCCTATTGAGTGATCTACATATAAAACTTTACTACCAATTATGTAATTTATATGTAGATTATTTAAAAATATATAAGGACCGACAACTTTTCCAACAATAATAATCAAGTCCATTAAATTTTTTTTCTACTTAACTAAAAGTTTTTTTTTAAAAATTTTTTTACTATTATTTCAAACATTCCTATTATTACAAAATTACTTTTTATTTTTTTTTTTCATTTTATCCAGTGAGTTCGTCGAGATTGAAAAGGTATCTAGTTTTAACATGCGCTTATTAAGACTAATGGATGAGATTAGCGCTTTATGTGTCAGCTCGGTTTACTAAATAAGGCGACAATGCATGTTAATATAATTTTAATATATTTAATTAAATTAAAAAGAAAATTAAATAGGTATGATTTTGAAATGGAAAAATTAATTGAACATTTGAAAAAAATATATTTACTAGTCTTTACAACTTTTCAAATATCTTATGCAGTTACTCTAATATTTCAATATCATCTGAATTTCTTTTTTTTCAGTTTACTGTTTTTTTTAGTCCCTGCAGCTCACTCTATCAATTTATTTTATCTAAAAAAAATCTAATTTTGCCCCGCTTACAAAATATACTTTCTGTTTATTAACTATATTTTTCGTTTAACATTGCTTGTTTACGCGTAACAACATAAGTTTTCACTTAATATGTTACATTTTCATTTAATATTTATTTTTTATGTTTAATATTTTAATTTCTCCTTCAATATTATAGGCTCTGTTAAGAAAAATTGAGAAGTATTTCGGTCAACATCAACTTCTTTTCTAACAAAAAAAATTAAAAAATTAACTGTCATAAAAAATATATATATATATATTTTAGAATAAGCAAATACCGAAAACAATTTTATCGGTCAAAAACTTGAAAGGATAATATCCACAATTTATAAAAAAAAAAACTCAAAATAGAATTTATTGGGATATTATAGTCTTTTTCTTTTTACCTAAAATAAATAAACAAATAAGTGGGGCCCAATTTTGAGATAGTTTCTTCGGATAATATCAAAGGGAATGATGTCGTAGTGGTGGCCATGATTAAGTTTGTCCCCCCTCTTCCACACGAGTGCGTGCCAGCTGTCCCCACGTGTCTCCCACGTGTCCTCACAGACCACACACACTATCCGACAAACAAAAACCATTCCGTACAACCCACGTGGCATCATCCCATGTGACCTGCACGTGCCCCTGCCCCTCTCTCTCTCTCTTCTCTCAGCTCTCTTTGCCTCAAATGGCACCTCTCGTAATTTCGAACGGTTTCAGAAATATATATATATATATATATGGGTCGTTCTATTACGATAATGCCCTTGAGATGCATGCATGTGAGACCACGTGGAAGGCGTGCCGACGAGTGTACGGCTCAGTGACTACGCACGTGCGAGAGTCCTCAGCGTCCCCAAATCATTGGCTTGATTTGCTTCTTTAATTCTTCTCCCTTTAATTTTGTTTATTAATGTTCTCAATGTTTTTTTTTGCATTTATGCCCTGCACATTCTTGTAATTACACACACACCATTGTAAAATTTGAAATTAATTGTGCGTTTGCCCTTGTGCTCAGTGTAATTAAAGATTTCGCATGGGTTTATCTGCAAAAACTAAGCAAATATTACATTTATACCCAACAAAAGTGAGTAATTGTTAATATACTTATATAAAAACTATGGATAAATATTATTGTAGCTCACCAAACTATACCCAATTCTCATTTTGGATACCAAAATTTGATTTGTATCAAAATAATCACCCAATTTCAATTTGGTTTCAAAAAAAATGATACACAAGAGAATCCGATGAGATGATTTTGACATGAACGCCGGCAATTCAACGTTCACTTGTCCTACTGACTTTGTCACATGAATTAAAATGCCATGTAAGCGTTATTTAGGCCATATATATTTCTTAAAAACTATACTTGTAATTTTTGACATTCATGTACAGAGAGAAATGGAGAGGAGAATGTAAAGAGTATAGAAGAAATATGATTTTTTTTTTTAATGCTAAGGGTATATGCGCAAATCGCAAGCTTTATTTTTTATTTTTTTTTCTCAAAAAGTACGAAAGGAAGGGATTAATACTAAATAAGACCAAGTTACAATTTCTTATGTTCACTTTGGTTGTCTTTTGCTTCAAAAGAGAACATGACACGTGGAAGGGCTGTTAATTAAGGTTAATTAACATCCCACTTTGTCTCTAATCATCTGATTAAATAAATATCAATGTGATTGTGATTTTATAATAATAAACTAAATGTCTACATAAAAGATATACAAATCTATTATTGCACATGATCTTGAAGACTTGAAACATGCAACAAAAACACAGTTGCAACTAATGAACATACTTACAATAATGACTGGCAATGCAGAAATAATGGATGTCATTGAGATCTTGATTTCTTCCATTCCTTGATTGCAGAAAGTAGTGACAAACTGGGCACAAGATTTTTATCAGGAAGCTTTAACTTTGTCATAGGGGAATTATCACTCATGCCGAACCAACGCTCGATCTCTTTTCGCTCATATGTGAACCCGTCGGAAGCAACACAAGGATCATCCATCACATCCTGCGATGAAATTTCGATTGTTTAACAAATTATTACAGTTCATATCCATAAAAATTTTAGCTTCTAAATGCAATGCAGTAACAATACAAACCTTCAGCAGTGGACAAATGAAGTGATTCGGAGGAATAGATGGTGCGAGCTGAGCTAAATCACAAGCATTGTCTGCAATTCTTTTCAATCTTTCAAGAAAAGGAAGCACTTGATTTTCCAAGTCAGGCCGATCTTTACGTCTCATTTCTGCGCAATTTAGACCGACAGCTGCAAGTTTTTGAGTCTCCTCCAGCGGCCATTTTCCTGCTCCGGTGTCTAAAATATCCATTAATGTACCTTCTTCAATTGCTGTCTCAACAATGTGTGTTAGTCCCATCGGTGGTCTCGCTGTCAGCAATTGCAAGATTACAATCCCAAGCGCATATACATCGGATTTCGGGGATACTAATCCCGATCTCTGATACTCCGGATCAATGTAGCATAATGTACCAACCGGTGCAGTATCCTTGTATATTGTAGATAGCAATGAATTAACATTAACAGTTGGGATTAATGATGACACGCCAACATCACCGATTTTGCTGACAAAGTTCTCATCGAGCAGAATGTTCGCTGGTTTGAGGTCTCGGTGAATGATCGGCTCTGGCTTTGAATTATGCAGGAAAGAAAGAGCCAAAGCAACCTCCCAAGCAATTCGATACCGGTCGTACCAAGGAAGCGGTGGTGTGTTGTCTTTGCAATTTAGTCTATCTTCCAGGCTACCATTTTTCATTAACTCATAAACTAAGCAGCCTCGATCGGGACATGCACCAAGTAACATCAGTAGATGTGGATGCTGAATTCTACTGAGAATTTCAAGCTGGAGGCATAATGAAATTCAACTTTTCTGATTAGGATTTTGATAAATATCAAACTTCAAACTACATAAATTTTTTGAGCATGCTTTTACAGTCCATGCATACCTCTTGTCTGAATTGCTTGGTTCCATAACTTTCATTAGAGTGCAGGATTTTAACTGCTGCAACAGTATGATGGAAGCTACCCTTGTAAACTTTACCATTTGCTCCCGCGCCAATTTGGAGAGCTTCAGAGAATAATGAGGTAGCGGTTTCTATTTCCTCCCATGTAAACTTTCTGTATCGCTCATTGCTATATTTCTCATCAGTTTCTTGAGAAGTATTGAACTCAACATTCCTCTTCTGTGAGGCCTCCTCATCTGCGCATTGCCTCACGACCTCAGCCTCTGCTTCTGTGGCTGCATGTCTTTCCATTTCTTGTCTGGCCGATTCTATCAGTATCTCTTCATTCAACTCGAGTTGTTTTAATTCAAGTAATTTGTCTTCACGGAGTCTGGTTAATTCAGTTATCTACGAAAAGCGCAATATGAAAAGGTTCAGTATTATCATCGAATTCAGTTCATCAATGTGGAGTTTGAAACTTACTTGCTGGGAAACTTCATTGGATTCACTCTGGGTAATCTGACACATTCCTTGAACACGCTTGAGTACTATTCTGAGCTTTTCAAGCTCAGAACTGGCATCGAACTGCATGATAGGAAAGCTTCAAAGAGTGCATTTTCCTCAAAACATATCGTAAAATTTTACCATGTTTATGAAATCAATTACCTGGTTTTCTGAAGTTACACTCTTGGATGTCGAGGCCTGATCAAAATTCTGTGAATGTTTATCCATTTGAAAGCTTTGAGATTGAAAAATTGAGCTAGCTGTAAATTGATCTTCTGTCATGCTGGATCCAAAGCTCCTAAAATCTTCATCAGTAGAACAAGATAGACTTCTTGAAGTGAGGGTGCCACCAGATATAGGCCCCATATTAAGAGCTTTGTAGTTTATAGCTGCAAGAGCCTGCCTACGTTGAGTTGGAAGAGGAGCAAGGTGACAAGAGGCACTTGTCGTTGTATCTGTCTCTGAAGATTCTGAAAGCAAAAAAAAAATAGATTAACATCAAGAACTCAACTTCAGAACTTTTATCTACACAAACAGAACGATAAACTAGACGGCAAAAGAGTATGTATTGCAAGGAGTTGACAATTACCTGACTTTACACTAAAAGAGTCACTAGAATGGCCGAGCGAACGGAAACTTGAATTGCTTTCAGCTCGAGGGCTGTCATCTGTTCCTGATGCTGGTGGACGGACCGATGATAACTTTCCTTTTGAAACAACATACACATTGCAAAACCTAGGTGCTTGTTTGGATATTCTAGATGACATTTGGTTCTCTTTATATTTCCTAAAAATATATCCATTAACCATGTTACAAGACAACTTGAGAACCTTAATTTAAGATCAAATATGTTCAGATAATTTTATGGCACCAAGCAACATCTGGATTGCAATTTGATTCTTAAGAACTTACTTTAGAGTGTTGATAAGTGCTACACATTTGCTCCATTGTACATTTAAATAAATTGGAATTATTTCATTTATAAGAATGACAAAAAGGCAAAAATGGTTCAGTTTAAACTATACCGCATAAAGATATTTTGTTGAGAAGCACCTATAACAAGCTTGCTGATTTTAAATTTGTTGATCTCTTCTGAAATCGCCTCTGCCACATTATCTGATTTGATCACTAAAGTTTCTGCTTCTACCTGAGTAACACATATAACATGATCATCATCAAGCACATTCTTCATTTATTTTCAGCATTGCCGGAAGGAATAAAGTTTTAACCTGTCTCTGAGCACATAATTTCTTGTAAGGAACAAGCATTTTGTTTGCTTTACACTCCACATCTTTCTGATGTGCTAAGGCAACATCCTCCCTCACTTCCGAAATTGGAAGATAACCAACTGAAACATATACAACAAGTGCGAAATTCTGAAAGTGTTAAGAATTAAGAGAACTATATATATCGCTTTACGGTAATCAACTGAGAAAGGAAATAAATAAATAAAAAAACAAATGCAAAATTGTGAAGATTAACTCTTACTGGGAGAAGGAACTCTTGTGATCTTTGGACGAACATGTAATATAAGGAGCGAAACTCTCCCTTCTGGAATGAATTTTTCCAATGCCCATTTAACAGCATATTTGCTGTTTTTACTTCCATTAACAGCTACTGCAACAGTTAAAATAGGATCAGACGAACAATCTCGTTCTTCATCTATGTCTTGAATCTCCATTTGGAAGCTTTTTTTTTAAGCCTCAAACACCACCATTGCAAAGCTAATCTTCACTTGCTACAGAAAAGGAAAATGGAATCAATCACCATTAATACAGTAGCTTTGATTTTGCACAACCACAGAATAGAGACAGTGATTAACCCTAAAAATGCAGAAATTTTAATTAAAAAACAAAATTATGTACAATCAGAGATTCATGTTCTGAAACAATCATCATAATATTCTACCCTTCAATGACTTTAAAGAACACAAAGAAAAAAAATTGGGGGAAATCCAGATAAGAATTCAAAAACCCTAAGAAAGAATCAAATGCAAACTATGAATTCTGAGAAACAGACTCATGCCATGAATTTTCCAATGGGCCATCAATTAAAGCTCTTAGTTTTCCAGAACCACTGAATTCAAAGCAATAAACTCACCTAAGAACTTTCAAAAAAAAAAAAAAAAATCTAAATTTTGCAGAAATACTGAATCCAGAACAATGAAAAGCTCACATAATTGGCAATTCATACCAGTGAACAAAAAACCCTAACTCACCCAACAATTCCACAAATGAAGAACAAAACAAAATTAGGAAGGGAAAACCACACAAGAACTCATAAACAGGGGAAGAAACAATAGAACCCAAAACCCTAGTTCAAAAAGGCCATCAAAATCCTTGCTTCAAAACCACCAGTCAAATCAAACCACATCTAGAACACAATAAATAGCAAGGAAAGATCAAAGAAACAACCTAAAAATGAAGAATTGATAAGATGCTGATGATTGGGTCCCAGTTTTGAAATTTCCAAGCTTGCAAACAGAGCTAATTGTACTACTAGTAAAAGTCTCCCAAGTCTCATCAATGGGGTTTGGATTAGGGCATGGATGAAGAAACGAGTGAGGAAGTTGGAAGGAATGAGTGGATTTGAGAGGTCGGAGAAGAAGCATCAATGGCGTGCGTTGACTGATGGAGCTCGGCGGCATGCATGGCTGCATGACGACGATGGTAGTTGACTAAGTCAACGGCAGCTCAAGTTATTTATTCCACACTTAAAAATTAGATTTTTTTTTTTATATAAAAAAAATTACTTCTAGATCTTTGTCAAGCCAAAGTTACAAAAGGACACGCAGGACGATCTCTTAAGTACTCCCAAAATAATATATCATGGATTATAATTTCATAATGGTAGATTTTTCTAAGATATAATTTTGGAAAGGTGATGGAACCGTTTCTCCTGTAAAGACTCAATGAACAGTGAAGTATTGTGCAATATTTTTACAGTATTTTTTTAACAAGAGGAACAAACAGCCTGAAGGTCATGCTAAAAAGCCTCGGTGGAGCAAGTGGGGGCGGGCTCACGGACACATAGGCGCTGGGACCACCCACACACAACTACCACTTACATTTCCCAGAAATGTGCTCTCAGCTGAGAATTGAACTCTCACCACTCAGTGAAGAGCTCTATCAATGATCTGTATATTAATAGACCATTTGGTCGTTGGCTATTTTCACAGTATTATATATAGTTTTATATAATACTAACATGTAAGACAACTTCTCACATATCCCAAAATGATATATCATGGACCATAACTTCACGATGGAAGATGAAGAATATCAAGAAATGATAAGACAATTAGAAGAAATTAATGTAGAAGAAATAATGATGAATGTTGAATCAAGAGCAAGCAATATATCAGATAATCAAAGAGCAGAAAGTTCAAATACTAGAACAATAGTAACTCCAACAACAATTGAAAGGACTAGCAGAACAACACAACCTTTGCAATTTCCATCACAACATAATTTCAATTCAACCAATTACTATGAAGAAAATTTTAAAACATATAAAAGAAAACCAGATCCTTTAGAAGTTATAAAAACAATGCCTAAACAAAATAATGAAGGAAGCATGTTAGTATTAAGTACAGTTCATCCTCAAAAATGGCCCGAAATAATAGATAGATGGGAATCAGATGCCATAAATGCATTAGAAAGAATACCCCATATATTAGACTCAATAGGAACAACAAATTTTATTGAAAATCTTTTAGGAACTACTGCAAGAGATTTACTAAATAGTTGGAAAATTAATTATTCTTTTTCTGATATATGACTGAAAATATACTCAGTAAACAGTGAAGTATTGTGCAATATTTTCACAGTATTATATATAGCTTTATGTAATATTATAATGTACGGAATCAAAGGATTTCGATTTGTGGGCTGCCCATTTATCATTTTGAATAAGATACCTTTAAACAGCCATGTGGTTCTCATCAAGCTTTAATTTTATTAATTTTACTAAACATGTATTATTTTTTTTTAGAAATGCTCACAATCTAATTAGGGAAGTATTTTTTTTATTAATATTTAATTAATAATTGATTCACTGTCAAGGATCACTTTTGTTAGCAAATGAAAACATGAGAAAGATCCTACTTGCCTTGCGGAGATTTCACACCTGAAAAGCAATTTCACTTGTGATTTTGAAGAAGTGAAGTGATGGATTCCATTGTTTCCCTGCAACGTGAATATAATAAAGGCTTTTCTCCTACCACTATTTTGATAATAACATTTAATTTGCATTAGAAAAGACCATAATCTCATATATATATATATATATATGTACATATTTGATAAGTGAATAAGAGTGTATGTAACGTGAAATCCATATAGATCTCCAAATCTCTAGTAAATTAATCATAACTAAGTTTAATAATCAAAATTATACCTATTGATAAGTTGCAATTTAATATAAGATTTAAAGACATTACATATAATCACAATGTAATATTTTACATATTAGTTCTTTTATTAATAAATATAAATAGATATGATTAGACTAATAGCACCTATGATCGCTACTTATATGTATATTTATTTACTAAATTTGATATAAAATAATTTCAAAATATTTATAATAATTTATATTTTATATAATAAAATAATTTTAAAATTAATCAATACGTTTTTTTCATACAGCATATTAGAAACATAATATAAAATGTTCTCTTTTACAATACCATTGATAGATCCAATATTAGATGACCGGTAAACTTTATATATTTATTATATAATATTATTTTGTTGGCATAATTGGTTGATGATATTAAAATAATATAATTCATAGAAAAAAATTTCATCTCTCTATGAAATTGGAATTTTTTGTAAATAAAATAACTCTTACAGTTTATGATGATGTTTAGTTTAAAAGTTATGCATTAGACGCTAGTCTAGTTCAATATTCGTCAAATATAAATACATATAATATTATTTAAGTTTTAATTCTACTAGTTAAGACATGCCACTCAATTTATATATAGCAGTATAACATATGCCAAAAAAATAAATAATAATAATAATAATAATAAATTTTATTTTACGTCAATGATTGCCAACTATTTTATTTTATACTTAGAAGTAACATGGAGAATTGAATTTCAATTTAACAATTACTATACGCGTCAAGTCAGAAAAAAAAAATATTGAATTGTCCAAACTATAAGCATTGATGATTTATAAATTAGGGAAAAAATAAAATAATCAAAACCAAAAGTATATTTTTGTTGTTTTGGATGCAAATGAAAGATATTAAAATAATTTTTTTTCAAATATTTAAAAAACAAATATGTAAGTATACATCTAATATCTATCTATTCATTCTATTAATGAAACATGTTGAAAAAGAGAAAAATAAGGACAAGTAGAAAGGTTGGTTGGGTGTAGCACACGTTAAAAGGGAATATCCTCTCAAATAGTCACAATTTTGCACATGACTCTAAAGAAGGAAACTTTGACTTGGATTATTAGAAAAGGACATTCCATGATTACTTTGAGTTTGTGAGTCAAGCTTATATAATATCTATTAATGTTAACATCATGATGATTGTGATCTTATTATTATTATTATTATTATTATTATTATTATTATTATTCTTAATCTACTTATTTTAAAAATAATTGTTATAGTATGTTCTCATGAAGGTTGTTTTGGTGATGAGAACTGAACTGAAATTTATTAAAAAAACATGAGGGGTTGAAATGTTGAAAATTGTTGCAGCAATGCAGCATGTCATAGAATAATAAATGGGGAGAGCATTCCCCGCCCCACTTTCCATGGAGATCCCCACGGGGATTCTCCGATTTTTAATAATATACATATATATATATTGAAAATAACTTATATGATTATTTATTTATTTTTTAAAAAAATTCAATATGAATATAAGATTATAAGGACCAAATATTTGGATTTAAAAAAATATATATTTTTTGTATTTATTAATAATGTTTTAGAGTTTTAGTAATACTAGTGTTACTCCCGTGTGATGTATGAAAATTTTTTAAAAAAATTTAATAAAAAAATTTTTCTATAAAAATTAAGATAAAATTAAGATTAGATAAAATAAGCTATTTATCAACTTTAAAGATATCATATTTTTTAAAAATTAATTTTATTATATATTATGAGATAAAATTAGGGATGGCAAAACCCGATCCGCCCCGAAGTTCCGGCTCCGATCCGCCCTGATTTTGAGCGGGGCGGGGCGGGTTTGGTATTTGCTTGCCCCGCCCCGCCCCGCCCCGATAATAATTTAATTTATTATAAATATTATATAATGTATAGGGTAAATGAATTTTTTTTAAAATTTTCAATAAATTTCTTATGAGTTGTCTTTAAAAATATATGTTTTATAAAATAAATCTATTTTATAAATGTTTTTAAGAATTTTAAATGCTTATTTATAACTATAAGCAAGGCGGGAGATTAACGAAAAACAAAAAATGGGACGGGAATAGTGCCCCGTCGGTGCCCCGCTTATTACTATGCGGGGCGGGGATGGTAGAGGCATGCCCCGCCCCCGCTCGGCCCCATTGCCATCCCTAGATAAAATAATAAAAATTAGTTTAAAATAATATAATTTAGTATTATGTTATAAATATTTTAATATTATTAAAATAATATTGATAAAATTTTTATGAGAAATTGACAAGTGTCAAATAGGTTTTCTACTTATATATATATACATATATATATATATATATATAGACACATAGTATTATTAAAATTTTATGTAATAAAAAAAATTAGTAGAGGGCGGGGATTTCTAACCCCGTGGGGATCCCCGCGGGGGAGTGAGTGGGGAGAATTTTTTTCCCTACGAAGAATCCCCGCCCCATGGGAAGCGGGGATGGGGACGGAGATCCCATTCCCCACCCCACCTCATTTACATCCCTATTTCTAGGAATATAATATATAGTTAAAAATTAACCATAATAGTAGCAACAAAGTATATATATAGAAGACCGTTTTTAACGGTTAGATTTTAATCCAATAGTTTTATTGTATAAACAGTAAAAAATAGAATGCACTAAAAAAATTTTATAAACAAATCAACTATTTGGTACAACCTAAAGCTATTGTATACATCATTGTTTATGTCTATTTTGAATCATTTCCCTCTGTCTCTTTGCGGATGTTGATAGAAAGTCCGCAAAAGACATTATATGTATATATACATATATATTTATATATATATAAAGGAAACGGTGACAACATGAATCAATCACATAACATTTGGATGGTAATTCACAACAAAAGAGAAAAGGATTAAAGGAATGTGCTCCAAGATTGTCACAAGAATAAGTGTAACAGTATCATATAAGTTGACCAAAAAATTGCATTCATTCACAGGTTGTGACGTTACACAAAACACAATATATACAAGACAACGTCAGTGTACACTAAATTATAAGGATATGTCGAACATTTCAAGTTTATTTCTATGAGTACATAAACTTCATTTTTCGTATTCCGATAATCATCTTCAAATCATTATTCTTCAGACTGAAAAGAAGAGAATAAATAGACTCAATCACTTTGTATTAGTAACACTCTGCATAAGGGACCTACAAAACAAGAGTTAATTTCTAAATTAAATTTTGCACTCGATGGTAGAATCAAGAGAAGAACATTGATGTGAACTCCTCGATTACCTCATTTGAATCAGCATGATCTGATTCTCAAGATCCTGTAGAACAAGCTGATGTGTGGGTAGTATCATCAAGACCGTGGAAGTTGTTAAACTTCAGGGCCGGAAGCAAACAAGTTGACAAGGCCCCGGAATACTTGAACAGAGATTTGGCATGCTTGTAACAATTCCCCATCCAAGTTCCAGAAACTTTCATCATGAGTTGAAACGAAAGTAAAGGCAGATGTCTGCAGAAAGAACCCGGTTAATTTAGTTGGAAAAATGGAGAGTAATGAACCAAACAAACAAGAAATGTACTTTGTGATGCTCTATAAACTCGAAGTTCAGTGGATCAGAACCCTTTCTTGTAAGCTGTGTTAGATGCCTGTCAAAAATGGATTGGATGATAGTTATAATCAAATAAAACAATAATAATATTAAAAAAAAAATGAGAATGGTAGTTCATAAATGTTGTGAAGGAAAGAGTCAATTGGAGTACCATAAGTAGTGAGGGCGAGGACAGTCTTTTATCATTATAAGATGCAAGAATCCATCAGCAAGATGTGCATCAGCCACCAAACCATCAGGAGCTCTTTCATTACGACATGAAATGACTGCTCCGCCAATACTAAGGAAACGGCCTTTGGATCGCAACCACCTTGAACCCCCAGAATGGATGCCGGGGCTTGCAATGACTCTGTTTGCAGGTGAAGTGACGGAATTCATAGTCTCTTTGCAAACAGTGCAGTTCCTACAGCAGATCATTTTCTTGGGCCTTTCAGGAGAAAGTTGTGCTGATTGTGTCTTGCTTGATGATCTAGTAGTTGTTTCAACTGATTCAGTTTCTAGAAAAGCTACTTCTGCCTCAAAAGATCTGATTGAAATAGAGGAGACAATCACAAAAGATCAAATCAAACATAGCATCACAGGCGACAAAATATGTTACTTGTTTGTCATGATTCAAAGAGGAAAGAAGACAAAAGAAAACCTGTGTTTCAGGAAGACCTTTGTTCCAGCATAGTCATAGCGAACTGGTCCCATCCACCGATATTTTTCACTTTCCTTAATGACATCTCCATAAAACCCATACCTGTTTATAGATCACATTTCAAATGTCAAAAAAAGGGCCAAACTAATGCACAAAATATGGACTTCAAATATAAAGCACAAGAGAAAAGTCGTAAAGCTGTTACTAATTTTCTTTATGTGATAGAAAAAACCCTCCGTGCATGGTTTGGTTGTAGTATATACCAAACAAAGTGTTCTATGTTTACTGAAGTTTTGATAAAAAAATTGTAACTACCACTTGGTTCAAGTAATCATGAAGCACTCGGAAGGACTATAAAAACAGGAAACTAATATGGATGTTTTTGATTTGATCTAGTCAGTTATGTTCTAGGAATTCTACACACCGCCAGTTATCAGATTACCTTAAAAAATTGAATTGGATTCCATCTCAGGATGAAACTACATATTCCCATCACAATCAAATTTAATAGTATTCAAATTATAAGTGTGCCTTAAAATGAGAAAAGTTGTGTGATCATTTTTAAGTCCCTCTATCTCTTCCTGCTCATCCTTTAGAAAAGATGACAGTTCAGATCATAACCCTCCACTTTTAATTAGATCAACCCATCCTGAGAGAAGACCACCCAAAACCGAGTCTAAATTGGTGAACCTAGATTTGGACCAAAAACTTAAATGAATAAAAAATAGACCTCCTGGTTTTTAGTTTTATTGTTAAGAAATAAAAGAAGTATTATCAAACCAAAATATTACAAGAAACATTTGCTCTTAGACCACCAGGCTCATGCTTATATATGGACAAGACTGTCAAACATAAAATCTTTCCCAATAATAATATTAAGGAAATACAACGAATTTCTGTTATGGTGTTATGCGCCTGTGACCAGGATATTGTCACCGGCTGACTCACCAATGAAGGCATCCTCAATAAGTAATGCCTTCACTTTGTGTTCTTCCGTCGCTGATAAGAACGAATGATGAAGTTATGAAGACTCATTAGAGGGCACCAACAACCACAAGGTTTTATGATAATTTTCTATTTGATGTCTTTATTCATCTAGAGGTGACCTTATATAAAAGGTTTACATGTCAAGGTAGAACCCTTATTTTTGTCAATCTTCTCACCATATAAGTGTAATAAACTGAGAATAGAAATAAAATACAAAAATAAGTAGGAGTTGAAGGACCAATATCCTTTGATCTATGATCTTGTAAAGCAATTACTGCACCCTTTTAGCCTACTTTGTGTGATGTGTCACTTTGTATATGTTTTCTCAGCAAAGGCATCCATAACATTTCTCCCTTCTTAAAGAAAAAGATCCTGTCTTCAAGCTCAAAAGTTTAGACAGGCTTCCTGAAGAGAAGACTGATTCCCAAGTGACCTTATTAGGGGAAAAGTCGCTCCATTAGACCAACAATTCCCATTCCCCTGTTAAGTCTGGACCTCAAGAATGCTGGCAGGTTGGGGAACAACTTTCGCCATTAAATAGTGGAGGCAAAGTAGGAACAAAGGATGTAGAAGGTTCCTCATATTCTTTTAACAATGCCGCATGAAAAATTGTAGACCTCAAGGAGGTAATTCCAATTGGTAGGCAATTTGTCTCACATGGGTAAAAAACTTAAGAAATGCACAAAATTTTGGAGCCAACATTAAATGGACTTACCAAGCCTTACTGAGACTACAACAGGAGCCAGACTCATGAACCTCAGGCAAACCGGACAGCTTTCTACCCCTTAAGGTAGAAAGTCTTTATACAAGCTTGTGCTTGCTACAATCTATTCCTCACTTGTGCCAACACCTTTAACTTTTTCTCCTTGAGCAATATTAACTGCCTCTACCCAAGCAAAGCATTTACCCCATAGAATAGGAGACGCGGTGAGTCCCAACCATAAACCATCTAGAAGGGGGATATGGACGGCATGGAACAGGATGGGACCGGAGGAAAAACCCCCATTTGTCCTCCCCGAATAAATAAAACTAAAAAAGATAAAATAAAAATTCCACCAACTCATTCTTCTTCCTTGTTTTCTTTTCATTTTTTTTTAGTACTTCTCTCAATCCAAATCCACAAACAAAAAAACATGGAGAAATCCAATGCAAGAACACTTGGATGAAGACATCAAAATTATTTAATTTCTTCACACAAAAAGAAAAAGCACACACACACACAAAAAGAGTAACAGGAAACCATAGTCATTTAACATGAAAAGCAAAAATGGTGAGAAAAAGTGGTACTTCTTCAGCCTAATAGATCAAAAATACTGGACTGAACTCCAAACAAACCGTGCCACAAATATCAGTTACTAGAAAAAGTGGGCTAATGGCAAGAGAAGAGGTAGGGTGATGATGAGAGAGAAAAGACGGCAACGACGGCAAGAGAGAGAGGAAATAGGCAACAATGAGCAAAAGATTGAGAAAGAAGATTACAAAAGGCCCAAGAGGGATAAAGAGACTAGGGATTTTCAAAATCTTCTTCTTTTAGCAATTAGCCCTCTTAAAATTTATATTTACTAATAAGTTAAATTTACTATCAAAGTCAAGGACCCCACAAGGAAAGAAGTGTTCTCCCCGCCCCAATTGCTAGCTTTAGAGATTATTTTCCCATGTCCCCTATCCTCGTGAGGGAAGCTAGGGATTCCTCTAAGGCAGATTCCCCAAGAAGGGGCAGTCAGAAAGGAATCCCTACCTGTGCCCATCCCTAAAGGGAAATGTACAAAGAGAAGTGGAATGTTGTGTTATAACAAAATTCAGCCCACGAAGCCATTCCACCAATTTCCCTTGTTGATCGCCCATAAAACAATGAAGATACAATTTCAACTATTTGGTTAATCACTACCCTGTGCCTGTTTGATTGAGGATGATAGACGGGTGAGAAAACTTACTATGTGCCATAAAGCCAAACAATTCTCTCCAAAATTTGCTCATGAACACCACATCATGATCACTAATAATAGATTCAAGAATGCCATGTAACCAAACCACTTGGTTAAAGACAACATGAGCGACACTCACTGTTATATAAGGGTAAAGCAATATGAATGAAGTGGACGAATTTGATAGTGATCCACCAAAAAAGACAAAACTAACTTCTCTAGCACTAATGGTAATCCCTTTAATGAAGTCCATGGAAATATCCATTAATATTTGATGAGTATATAATTTACTCATAATCTTATTGTTATAGCATATAGGAAAGAAAAAGAATGATTTGATGGAAAGAACACATCAAAAGCACAAAATTAGAGAAAAAGAGGATCAAGTTTCAATAAAAGATTGAGCAAGTAAAACATAAAAGTCTATGGCTAGGCGCATACAACATTAAGCAGTGCAAAACAGAAAATATAGCGCCTAGGTGCTACACTCTTTGGCGCCTAGGTGCTACTCCCAATATTCAAGTTATAAAAGGGACTAGGGTTCAAGATGAAAAGGAAAAAAGAGAATTTCAGAGAGCATAAGGTCAAGAACGAAGATTTGGCGAAGATTCATTTCCACGCTTTAGTTTTTAGTTATTCTTTGTTTATTGGATTATGAACCTTTGTTAAGCTTTGCAATTATTATGTTCTAAATACCTTTTTCTAGGGCTACGATGTAGCCGGACTATGAAAACCTAGATTCATCATTGTTTAATTTAATTGATGCATGTTTCAAGGTTATGTTGGATATTTTAATCTATACTAAATGCTTGTGATTGCTTGATCAACAATTTCATGATTGATAATTCGATTTGAGACCGGGAGGTGATAATTGAATTAGGTCTTGATTGAAATATCATACAATCATCATAAAATAGAGGTTGTATACATCATTATAAATTTCCAAAGTTTAATGAGTTCCATAGATTCATAGTCATCTTGGAGATGATGTTAACTTATCTAATAAAATATGTTGTTGATGCTTGAGAAAGATCAATTGGTAATTTAGGGAAATTTGATGACAACATAAGAAATAAACATTGATTGATTGAAATACACAATCTAGGTGACATTAGTCTAGACGAACTCGGAAACCCTAGAATATTTAGGGATTGTTTGGATGGGCTTATTTTAAGCCCAGACGTGCTTTTTTATAAGTTGAGCACTTCGGGTTTTAAAAAACATGTTTGTTTGGGCTTTTTGGGCATAAGCAAAAGCTGTGAAAAAAGTTGGAATTCAGCTTTTTTTCAAAAGCTGGCTACCAGGTGCTTCTCAGAAAAGCACTTCTGAGAAGCTACTTTTGAGGGTGTAAAATTAATAAATTAGTCTTGACAAATGAATAATTCCGTCATTATTACCATAAAGCCCTGACTTTCAGAAGGGATAAGGCTGCCTGATCATGCATGGAGCTTTTCTTCTCTAGCAGTTGTGTTCTCCGATTTTCCTCTCTAGTTATTGCTTCTCCGATTTTCTAAGGTGTGCTTCCGATTCACGCAGAGATTCATGATCATCGGTTGATTGTTGGGTGCATTTTTTATCTTTTGTTTTCTCTTGTTTTATGTTTATATGAATGTGCTAGTTGTGATTTTGGTTTATTTTCAGATTTTGGTTTTAATGGATAAGTATTTTATTCTTCAAATTTTGGTTTTTTGAGCAATCCAAGTGAAAAATATTGGCTGATATTTCTTTGTCGATGTTACTCTTTTCTTGTCGATGTTGTTA
>NC_052476.1:4738193-4752902 GCF_009730915.1 Dioscorea cayenensis subsp. rotundata | reverse complement strand
GCCGTAATGGTAAAGGCGGGTTCATCATCATTCATTACGCTTTTTGGGTGAGATAGCCTTTTGAATGCAGATACTCTTGGTGACTCACTTATAGCAACGTCCTCGCCAGTTGCAGGAACAATCACATTACGGCGGCGACCTTTGTATAAAAGCCGCGGGACTGTCAAGTTCTCCTCTGAAGGTGCAGGTCTCCTTACGAATTGTACCGACTTAGATATCGTGCCAAAAGTCAGCTCAACTCCTGCAGCTCCAATGTTAAAGGTGTAGTTGGGCAATTGAACCTCAGTTCCTTCGCCAAGGAAAATCATGAGTTTCGGGCTTCCAGAGATAGTTGAGTTCTTGAGTGCCATTTCTTCTTCTTTTCCTTCAAAATAAAAAGAAAAATTATTAGATATCTTTCATAGGATGTAGGAACAATGCCTTTACTTGTACTTTTGCCTCAAAGATGGGAGGAAAAACAGTGCCACCAGGCGTGCCAGAAATTTGTGGGATCAAAAAAATATACATCTGGCATCATGTCTGTGAAGAAGACACCACCTGATACATCGACGCACAAATATCATATTTGTTTTGTGGGTTCTTCCATTTCCAATAGAGGCAAGCCTCTATTATTAATCACCTCAGATTAGTATCTTGGGAACCTCCGATCAAGGGAAAAATTACAAGTAAAGGTAAGAAGATTTGCGAATTATAAATTCTGCTACTTTATTATATAAACATATTTATGACATCACTTACATATATATATATATATATATATTATATCATTGTCGCTGCCTGTGCCTTGCCACCGCGTTGCGTGCCTTATTACTGCGTTGCATATTTGGCTAGCTGTTGTATGCGATATGCATCTTGTTATCACTTTGAAATTTGTCATTGTTTTTGGGACATGAATTTTAATCGTTGACTAACCCATGGTGTTGCTTTGGATCGAAAGAAATGTTGTTCAAATACCACACTTGATATATATCCATACTCATATTGTCTCTCTTATGGTGAGCTATGGATTTTTTTGAATTTATATATGTGCATGCATGTATCTCATTATTTCTTAATAGAGCTCCAAGTGTATCTCTTGCGTGGTGGAACCCATATATATATATACATATATACATATATTTTTATTGCATACTCTTTCTCTTCTTTTTTTTAATATATTTTTTTATTTTTAGTTTTTTATCTCATGCACATGGGTATGCTTTCTCATTCTTTTGTTATTATTATTTTTCTAAATTTCATGCACGTATGCTATGCACCCCTCCCCTCCCCTTCTTTAATTTTTATGCACATAAGCATGCTTTTTTTATATATATATATTTTTTTAATGGTGGCCACCTCTTTAACTCATGAACATGCATGATTTTTGTTTTTAAAAAAAAAATTTGTTATGCACGTCTGCATGCTTGAATGCCCATAAGCAAGCTTTTCATTTATTATCATTATTATTTTATTATTATTATTATTATTATATTTATTTTTTGTTTCTTGGCCATGCATGTATGCACATGCTTTTCATTTTGGAAGTTCAACGTACATGGTAAGTTAGCTTTCTTTTTTTTATTGATGGGCCCATGCTTTTTTTTTATTTTTTTTATTTTTTTTCCATGTCATGAGACTATAGCATACCATATTGATCCCATGCACAAATTACCATCATTACCCCTATCACCATCTCAATAACAGATGTTCACAGTTCCATGCTATATTTACACAGTATGAAACCAGATGGGAGACTAATAACATGGCTAAATATTTTTTTCTAAAAAAACAAATCTTGACTTTAGGATGGCATCTCAATGACTGCTACCAAAATAAAGGGCAGAGAGTCAAAATACACCTTGTTTAGAAACCCAACTGAAGGCCTAAAAAAGATCAACCGAAATTGTTCACCAAACGACTTGGACGACTATCTGGCAGGTATATATGCAGAGATATCAATTTGTTCAGGAAGCTCCTTAATGTCAACTTCAAACCTCTCTTAGACCTTAATGAGAATTTCTGAGTCAGATACCGATGACACTAATGTAATTACGAGCCTCTTGGTTCCAAAATGACTAGCACGACCAACCCTATGCAAGCATATTTCAACAGAATCGGGCATATAATGCCCATGACAATCTAATCAGTGGCCACAAGGATATTTTGTGCTCCTCTTTAACAAATTGGAATGTCATCCTGATTAGCTTTATAATATTCATATAAATGCGGGTTTCTCATTATACTAGCATCAAACTCGGGCGGAGCAAAGAAGATTTCATCTGAAGTCCTCTTGGACCTGAAAAGCTTCCCCATTTTTAGAATAGTGATGAAGGATGCGTCCAGGACCTGGGGAGAGATAGCTTTCCACACTGAAGTCCTTCTAGCCAAATGAGTGAATGATGGGTTTGTAGCGGAGGTGATGGAGAACCATGCCATGCCTTCAGAATTAGCAATCTTACAAAAAACAAGTCTCAATAATCTTTACATGACAAGTCATCAAAACATCAATCTAGATTGTAAACAAGAAAATGCTACTCGAAAGGCTGATTTCAAGAAATCAAAATTTTCTCAGTTATGAAAAATTTAATTTAAAGGAATGAGCAATGGCCTTAAAACACTCTCTAACTTAGCCGCCGTCACGACTGGGTCGAGAGCAGTGAAAGTGTTTATAACTTTGACGTTGGCCCACCGACAGCCCGTGTGGTGACTCCGAATTCTTAGTGTGTATCCATCAAAGTTCTACGCCCCACCTGAACTGGACATAAGCTCGGGTCTTCACGCCACCTCAACAGGCTGGCCGTGATGACCGCCTATTGCAGTAGGGCAGGGCACCGCCCAGTCACCATCAAAACCTATGGAAGCTCAATAGTACAATATATATGTAACAAGCATGCATTCTAGATCCATGACACCTTCCCCAACCTGGGATGAAAACTAAATCCACAAGTCTCTATGGTAAAGCTCAATAACAAGTAAACATGCTCACAAGAACCATTCTGATTTCCCAAAGCATGAAGCAATAAAAGCATAATACTTTCGATTAACCAATAAGAGTTTTCCAAATGCAATTCAAAGGCCGGGAAGTATCATCCAAATCGATCAACACGAAATGAAAAAGAATACGATAAAAACCAAGACATGATTATAAGTCACACAATGACATAATTTAAATCAAATTCTACTAAAATGTGCATCAACATAACCCCCACTCACAGAAATGGCAATTTCTCTTTCTTGCAAGCTAATCCTTGGCTAATCCTCTACCTCAAGCTAACGCTTCCCTTCTTACCAAAGTACAACCAACAACAATTATTTATACAAAGGCCAAGCAAGAAATCCTAGGGTTCTTCTACCAAACAACCCTACTAAACTCTAGGGGCTTGCCTAAACTAAGACCATAGGCTACAAAAGGAGATCTAAGGGTTTTAAGCTTCTCACTAACCTAAGGAAACCAAGGAAACCAAGAAAACAAGAACTCACCGGAGCTACAGTGACCCTAATCACTATGATGAAGGATTCCCCCCAATCTTTAACAAATCAAGGGAAAGACAATCATCCACACTTTCTAAACTCAAAAGCAACTACACACCAAGATTTCCACCAAAGAAACTCAAGAAAATACCACAAAAAGAGAGGGAAAGAAGAAGAAGAACCCTATCTCCAATCTTCTCAAAACTTCAAGGAATATTCACAAGAGGGGAGGAAGGAGATCCTCATGCTTCACTAACAAAGAAAAATTAGAAGAACAAGGCTCAAGCTTTAAATTGAGCAAACCAATTGATTCTAGCCTCAACAAACCAAGCAAAGAAGAAATAAGGAGAGAAGAATAGCTTACCTTGAAGAGACAAAACTGTGTGTGTGCGGGCTGGTGTGCGGCCCGCACAGTGGCCGCACACCCCACAGCTTAGGATGTGCTGCATGGTGTGCATCCCGTACACAAAGCCACAAACCTAAGGTCAACCGTGACTAACCCTCATACTATGCCCCGGTGTAAAGGGATACTCTTGACGTTTCACACTGTGTGGGGTTGCATGAAGATTTGGGGACTCAAAGTGATAAACCCTATTCCCTAATATAGATCTAATCGTTTGGTCCAAGTGAAAGACCCCTAGTCACAATTAAGCTCCAATACCAAAGACTACTTCAACACTTCACTCTGTTGCTCACGTAACTAAGCCCTAGTGGAGTTTGTCTCTTAGCCCTTCACTCTATTGTGACCGCAAAGAACTCTTATAAAGTGGTGGTAGGATAAATCACATCGGAAGAGAAAGAGAACGTTCTGCTACCTCTTGACTCACTCTCTCGACCCTCTCCAACCTAGCTTTGTCTAACCCTCATGGTGTGTCACTCATCCACAAGGATTACCAATATAGATTCTCAATCCTAGTGTCACTCTAAGGGAAAATCAATTTAACACGCATTCCACGTTAGAACTCAATTAAAAATATCAATTAAAGAAACATAATGAAAGATCAATGAAACAAAATCATCCTAAGGTTTACAAGCCCAAGCACCCACTAGGGGTTTAGCTCTCCATGGAGCAAGATACAATCAATAATGAAATCGAATGTAAAAGCATGTAATCCATAAGTAAAATACCCTCGTAGTCAGTACCAATGGTCTTGTGGAGTTGCCTCATCTTCTCTAAGTGTTCCCTCGTCATGCCTAGGGCACACCTCGCCGAATCGATGCTTATGAAAGCTCCCCCAATAACTATCTTCTAAAGGAACACGGTGTCGAAGGCCATAGAACCACTCCAAAGACCTAGCCAAAGCCTCTCGAAACCCTAGCCGTGAGCGCCTCCAAAGATGGGGAAAATATGAGAAAAAATTGGGAAAAGATCCCAAATCCAGGCTTTTATTGGGGCAGGAATCGGGCATCCACATGCCCGTGTGAATTTTCAGAAGTTGATTTCCTGTGAGCTGTGGATAATAACTGCTACAGTACTTTACTACAATAAAATGCTGCAGTACTTTGCCAAAATACTCCTAAATCCACACTTTTCATCGAGGCCACATGAATGGGCACACATTCATGCGGTAGATCGCATTGCGTCTTCAACTAAACCACATTGACAAAAATTTTGCTAGTATAGCATAAATCAGAACACATGAGTGTGACTGCTTCTGTGCCCCTCCAAATAGTGTAATTGTTCGAGCAATATGGAGATTGGCACACACTCACATGTCTTTGAGCACAACTTAAGTCTTCACGTTTGTTTACTCCCAGAATTCATCAACAATGCATCTACGATCTACTTTTGGTTCATTTCTTCCACAATTGTATTCACAACCCTTGATGCACAAAAGAACACATATACACACAAATAAGCGATAAAATCTGATCAAATTAATGCTCAATGTAAGAAACGAATACTTCGTATTACTAATACACAAGCACTTATCAAATCTCAAAAGTGGAAATTATGTTTCACCCTTGAATATTTCCCAAAAATTTTTTTGAACTAAAGAAATGAGGCCCGGGTGTTTTACCATTATGACTTCTTTTTATCAAATAGATAATTAAATGGAAAGATATTCTCTAATTTGCTAAAATTTTACATGAAAATTAAGGAACTTTTATTCATCATTTTGGGTGGTGGAGATTGTGTTTTAAACTTTAGAGATTCTTCATAGAATTCATGAGTCGAAGCAAACATTATGTTATTTAATTCCTCCTAACACCACTAGTCCATCATTGAAATCCCGAGATCATTGTTATACAACCATAGAGGTTCAATGCTATTATATCAAGAACATCATCATTGTATCTAAAAACATATTAATTATGTTTTTTAAAGAATTTTATTATTGTTTTATGCACTTATAAACGGTGTGATGTGAAGAAAAAGCAATTTGGTATTCAAAAAACCCAAAATAATTACTTAATAAAAGGTTGATTATGCAAAAAAGCAATTTGGTTTGCAAGACTACTAAACCATTAGACATACTTTTTTGAGTTGTCATATGTTAACCAAGTGTTTAGCCAAAATACCTTCTTTTGGTGATCACATTTTTAAAGCGCTTAAATCTTACGATTAGCTTGTGGGCTTCATCTTTTGATGCACCACTCATCTTAAGGTTGGATCCTAAAGTTCATTTCTAGAAGCACCATGCTCTAAATAAGTTTATAGTGAATGGAGTTCACCTTCTAATTTTATTTGAATGTCAAGTCAAAGTTCATCTCCCAAGATGATCACATCGCTAAACCAATGATAACTTAATATTGGTTCATGCAATCTTACTTCTAGGGTATTATGCTCTAATCAAGTGTCTAGTCAAAGCTTCCCCATGAAGTGATCATATTAGTAAAGCATTCTACTCATAAGGTTAGTTAGTGAAATTTACCTTTTGAGGTTCTAGCTCTAACTAAGTATTTAATTAGTGGAGATCACTCTCAAATGCAATCATATTAGCAAAGGCTGGCATCTTAATTCAACTATTAAGATGTCATGCTTCAATCTAATATCTATTAGTGGATTTCATTCTTGAAAAAGTTTCATTGGTAAAACACTTCAATGAGGAAGAGATCCGCTGTTTACTCTTTTCTCCATAATTATTGCATTTTAGAAATTAATCATATCTTTTTAGATATATTATTTTATGTAAAAAATTACTCTAACAAAAATTCCATTTTAGTTAACATATAACAAGGCCTAAATCTTAGTACAAATTAAAAGAAAAAGGGAAAAAGAAAAACAACAAACTAAGGGAGTTCTCTACCTTGAATGACTTGTTTGCCATCACATCACAAATTCAAAAAACCAATAAAATAGAGAAAATTAAATATCTTTGGAAGTTAAACCTATCAACCAACTAAAATGAAAATTGGAAAATTAATTAACTAATCAAGAAAGACCATTATGAAGGAGCAAAAGGAAATGGCAACAATAATGGGAAAGAGAAGAAAAACAACAAACTAAGAATTATAGATTTGAAGAGGGTGCAAGGTGGGCGGTGCTGGTGGCAGCTGTATGAAAGAGGAGAAAGGAAAAGAAAGGATGAGGTTCAAGGCTTTCGGAAGCCTACTTGTGTAATTAGGGTCTAAATATTCTTAATAAATTTAGAAATGAATTCCAAAATCATATTCTAACTATATTTAAGTAAATTTTTGGTTGGTCACCAAACTTTGGTCTTTTTTCATTTTGGTGACCAAACTTCAATTTGAATCTAAATGGTCACCCATCTTTGATTTGGATTTACGGGCAGGTTACTCCATGGTTTACCGCCCCGCTTTGCCTACATGGTCACTGGAATTACTAATTGCACCGGTCCGTCACATGTAATTAACACCTCTTGGACTATCCATGCCACTAAGAAGATGCCTGCCTACTCATTACCGCCCCGCCACCCAAACTGAAGGCATCCATATCATTTAATACTAGCCACGTCAGCGTCATCTTCATTGCTCTTCATGAGAGACAACAATGCTTGGGCTAGGCTTTGGCTAGAAAGAGCAAATGAGTGGAAGAGGATCTTTGGCTATCATGCTAGTTCGAGAATGTTAATCCCTTTTTGAAGATTTGAAGATATTACCCTACCCAAACAAACTCTTCGTATGTTATTTAAGAAAATGATGTTTTGATTTGAATAGCTTAAAATCATTGTAAACTCTAATTGATAAACACAATGGGGGAGATCGAATTTAAACACTCACTATAACTTTTTGTCCTACTATGTGTAAACCATTGTTTGGTTGAAATAATATAGGCTTTTGAATATCAGATTTCCATAGTTCCATAATATTTGAAATTGTTCTGCAAATAGTCCTTTGATTATGTTTCAAATTTTGATTACTTCCCTAATTGTGAAGGGAGATTTCTTAATGTGTTTTAATGGAAACTATCAAAACTATGAAAATTGTTGACAATAAAATTTATTTGATGAGTCCCTAATGTGTCAGTAAAATCCAAATATTGTGTTGCCATTATAGGCCTTGTTGGCACCAATTGCATCCTAATTCAAGTTCAATCAAAGAAACACAATTTTAGTCCTTGCCAAAACCCTAGTTAGAAATCAGTTATGATGCGTGACAACACCCCTTAGCAGAGCAACTAGGCATATACGTCATCATCCCCCTCCCCACCCCCTGCCGCAAACACACACACACCAAAAAAAAAGTTTTACACAACAAAATCATATGTAAAATAAATGACACCTCTTCGCAAGAAACAAATTCCACCTGCATTTTAGATGTTAAGAAACAAAAAATAAAATAAAATGCCAACATTCCATCTTAAGGCATCTATTGTTCATAATATATTTGTCAACATCTTAGAAAAGAAAAAAATTAAGAATAGAAACTTTTGTTATTGAATCTAAACACACAAGAAAAAGGCTAAAAGTACACATGCTTAGGATATGTACATCAACATATAAAAATATTGAGTAAATAAAAAAAATATCTTCAATGCCATTCCATTAGTGTAAATGTAAGTATTTACATAACTTTGCAAAAACGTTATGTTTGAGAAGCTCACATTGAAAGAGAAACAAAAACATAGATCATGGAAATTTTTTGTTTTATGTACACAACTATATACAATTACATAAACAACATTAGAAAAAAATCTACAGAAATTACATTACAACATATCCCTCTTTAGTCTTTTCTTTACCATCTTTATCTTCCCCTGAGGCTTCTTAATCACATGAGGTCTTGCATGATGTTGAGTAGTTCTTTCTTTTGTTGGTACCTTAGTATGCTATTTTGTTTGACCTCTAGATTTAGTATCATTTGTAGTTGTAACTCCTCAGATTCTCCATAGTCAGACTTAATATTAGCTTCACTGCTTAATTTTGTATGTTCTCCACCCACAACTACCACAGCTTTAATTGTTTGCCTTGTCTCCTAATCTTGATCATCTGATTCATAGATGAAGCTGTCGTAAGAATCATGAAAATGACTATCTTCTTCAAACTTTTTCTGTAGTATCTCCCCAAAGAAATGTCCTTCAAATCACTATATTTTTATGCATTCGTGACACACCTAACATGTGTCCCATAGCTGCACGAATCGACTCTAGTAATATAATGTATACAGCAGGTCGAGTAGTTGAATCCACATGATTAGGGAAGTAGCAACAATTAAACTTTGCTAAATAGCCAAGTCAAATCAATGAGTGGAATGTGATCAGAAGCTATCGAATAAAAAGTAAACAAGCAATAGACAATGAAGAGGAAATAATCAGACGAGCTAGGGGTGCCATGACAATGCTCCCCTAGGAGTTCTAAGTTAAGTGTAAAAATAAAATTGTGCCTTCCTAATTGATATTAATTGAGTCATAGAAATCCAAAAGCACATGGATCCTTAACCTAGGCCAATTAGCGACTAGTCTCCTATGAGGTCCTAGTGAAGAACTATCTCGACACCTCGAACCACATATGACTGCTTAAAGTACTAAGGATTCCAAATGATAAACCTTATTCCTAGAAGTAGATCAAATCCTTTGGTCCAGGAGAAAGATCCCTAATCTCGTACGAGGTCCCGAGCAGAGTATGCTCACGACACCTCACACCACACTATGATTTGCTAAGAGCTCTTGGAATATCAAGGTAGAATAAAATCTAATCCTAGCGGTGATGAGTCGGGTCATCACTAAGATGATTAAGTTAGTTCTCAACCTTGAGTGTCACTCTAAAGGGAAAACCAATCAACAAGCACATAAGGTTGAAACTCAAATTAAATTCTCAATTAAAAGAAACATAATAAAGTCAATGTAACAATAATTCCTAGGGTTTATGCATCCAAGTACCCACTAGGGGGTTTAGCTCCCCATGGAGCAATACAATGTTAAATAACAATATGAATGAAAAAAGTGTAATCTATAAGAATAAATAACCCCCATCCAATTTGTGCAAATGGTCTCAAGAGTTCACTCATTTCTTCTCAAGGATCCCTCCATCAAACTACAGGGGGCACACCTCTTCCAATCAATATCACGGCTCCTAATAACTATTCTCGGAAGAGTTCGATGAAGAGCGTGTAGAGTGCTCCTTTGATTGGAGAAGACCTCCTCAAACCCTAAAGCGACCTCTCTCCAAAGATAGGCAAAAAGATACATGAAAAACTATTTAAGTCGGCCTTTTTATAATCGGAATTGGGCTTTCCTACGGTACTCACATGCCCCACCGCCAGTGTGGAATTTCCACATAGGCACTCACACGGCCGGTGTGGAGTTCCACATGGTCATGTGGCTTCCAACTATAGTAAATTATGAATAGTAACATGCTATAGTACTCATAAACAGTAAGGCACTACAATACTCGTGAACAATAATCTTCCAGAAATCTTCTTTCTCTAAGGCGACAAAGCCAGGTACACACCTGTATTGTAGGTCATGTGGCTTTCTGTCAAATGAAAATGTTGAGAGAACTCTTGAAATATTCACACAAGCTAGAACATAAGCATGTGGCTGCCTTTATGCTCTTCTAACTCATGAATTGACTTGAAATCCCTTAGAGTTGGCACATACTCTCAACCTATACAAGCACGGCTTATGCATGTCTTGATCATTGCATCACACAAAAGAACAATAATATGATGCCTCTAGATCTATCTTTGCTTCCTTTTCTCTTTTTGTGCCTTCACAACCCTATTTGCACAAAAGAACACAAATACACAAATATGAGCCATAAAATTCGATAAAAGTGATACTCAATGTATGTAAAACACACAATAAAATATATATACAAGCCTTATCAAGATCTCACCCTAGCACTCTTAGAGTTTTAATCCTAATACACACATATACCTCTCGTTGAAGTCTACATTATTTTCCATAGTCTAGGTCGATTCTACTTTTCCTAAAATAGTTACCTTTCATTACTTATATCTAGCCACAAAATACTACAACCATCAACTCTAAGTTCCAACTTTCTAGTCATGCTGTCAATTATAATGAAATCCGATTTGAACAGGTGCATCTATATGTGGTTGCAAATCCTTCCATACCCATGTAGCTAAATGGAGCCTGTGCGAGCATTTATGTGGGTATTTAAAGCCGAAAGTCAAGCTAAGGTTGTTCGTAACATGCTCACTGTAAGAAGCTCGCAACCACTTATAATAAACAAAGCAGACCGCATAAAGACCAAATCAACAAATAATACACAATAGAGGGAGACAAACAAATAACAGACACCTAATGTACAATTGCATGTATATGACATAAATTTTCTCACTATGAAAGGTGGGCTGCATGAAAGTAGCATAACTTCTACGCACCATTAGAATAAAGGAGGTTGTATAGCAGTGCAGAAAGCCTAAATCTCTTTGAAAGGCTACTAGTAAACCATATGCAAAAGAAATAAGTACTAACACACTTATATAATAAGGCTAAATACAGAAAAGCCGAGCCTTAAGTCCTAAACTATTTATTTAAAAATAAAAATGTAACATAATAATAATAATAATAATAATAATAATAATAATGTGTCGATAAAAGGGTATATAGCCAACTTCAGAATCTAATGTGAAAGCGAGATCATCATGGCGATCAATCAGCTATTGTATGAGCGTTCACAATAATCAAGCATGCGATCTAATTTAAGAAAAACAAATCACAAAACACAACTACTACAAAGCTCGCAACGCATAACATTTTCTAGAAACGTCCTTGAGTCAATGATTGATGGTGCAACTCATAAATGTTTCCCTTACCCTCAATTTATGCTTTTGCCTTGCCTCTTAGAATATCTGTATACCGATTAGGTGCTATCTTCAGTGTGTGTTTATGTAATGATCTGGAGTGGGGAGCTCGAAGAAGCGAGTTAGGAGTGAATCATGATACCCAAGCAGTGAAGATTGGAGAGTGCTGCTAGAGTGTTCAAGCTCCAAGCAGTGGAGCACGCGGTCCTGCTCTCTCTATACCCTCCATCCTTATATGATGACCAAGTGATGTAAAGCATGAGAAGCGAGGTGTCACGAGAGCCAAACCGCGATCGAAGCGCGCCTGTGTACCTGCTCACAGAAATCTTTCGGGTTTGGGTGGTGCACTCAATAGAGGAAGCATGGCGGTGAGATAGCCCTGTACGCGATGCTACTCAAGTGAGCGCTGGTCCAAAGCACATTTGTGCACTTCCCTCCCGCTGGAAATTCGGTGAGCACTTACTCCGATTCACTCAAAGAGCCTACCATGGAAAGTATGGTCTACGCATGATCGAGTGCTTAGCCCGTATCGGCTCAAAAGATAGCCCTTTTAACTCCTAATTTCCTACGGTTTGCTCCTCGTCTTTTGTTAAGACTCCTAATCTCCACGGAGAACTTTGAAGGCGAAGTCGAGGATGGGCGCTCACCACCTATTCTACTGGGATCAAAGATGAGTTGGAGGCACACAGAGAGGTGCGGCTGAGTATCACGGAGCTCGGCGAGGAAGGAATTATCTTGAGGAGGAGAGGGGTCCTGTCTTCTTTCTCTAGTTTCTCTTCACATCTTTTATTTTTCCTCGTTGTACACCCATCCATGAGGGGCTAAGCTTGTCCATGATGGGCCTACTCCGGATGCGAAATTTAGTGTTTTGTATGCTTTGGCTACTTGATCTTACCCATGTTCACGAGTGACTTTCTTGTGTTTAATCATGTGTTTGCATAACCGATGTGTTTGACTTACGATTGCTAGGTGAAAACTTGGCGTGTGTGGATTGTCATCGTGGCCATGGTTACCTGTGTGATTGCAAAACTCAATGTGTATAGAAACCCACGATTACGCCTAGCAACAGCTTGGTGTGTTGAGAGCCATAGATGCAAGCATTGCTCTTGAGCGGGCACTTGGAAACAAAGAATGCACCTTGTAGGCTTTAGGGATCAAGGGTGGCATGCCATATAACTCGTGGGAATTCATCCCGCATTGCTCGTTTGTTGTTGGAATTCTCAATCCTAATCACTGTCCACTACCATCATTTCTGCACGCTGTTAGTAGCATAATTGAACCTCAATAATCTAATTTATGTTTAACTAAATATCGGAAGATAAATTGTGTACTGATCCCAGATCCACAGCATGGTTCGAGCAACCCACACCCTCAATGGGTATGACTTTACTACTGACTGTGCAACCCGTGCAGCTGCTTGGAGAGCACATCAAACATATATCGAAATTATTCCTACTTAAAAGCCCAATTAATATAGACAAAAGTAGTATCCAAAGATCAATTATCTAAAATGAGAAATTATTTTTACCACATGAATAAAAATTGTCTATTTAGTGTAAATTAATTGTTTAAATTAAAGAGATCTTCATGAAAAGACAGCATTACACTACTGTCCTCCATGTACAACACTACAAAGGGCATGTGCATGCCTTTTCAATTTTCAAGGAAAATTAACTAAGGTTGCAGCACACGTTTGTTACAACCATCAAGCTAGCGACACAAAATCAGCATCAATTAAAAATAGAGGTCCATCAACAGAGATATCAATTGTCTAAAAGTAATAATAAATAGCTAGCAAAGCACATTGAAATTAGCTAGATAGTTTATCTTCTTACGGCTCATAAGATTCTCGAGACTTACTAGTCACCATATGAAGTTTAGAAATTTGCACTCTCGTTTGTTCCTTTATGGATATAGGATAAGCTCAACTCGTGGATAGAATCACTTGTTTCAATATAGTTGAACTAGTTCACATCGACCTCTCTCAACCATTTTGTTGAGAGAGTTTTCATGTTAGACTTAGCTATTCTTACGACCCGAACTTTAACTACTCTTCTTCTTCTTCTTAATCTCTTCACTACTTCTACTTCAATAATCGATGGTGGTCATCCAACACCTCCAAGCGTAACCAGCTCCATGCACTTTTATCAATATAGTTTTGAGGAAATTCCTCATACAGCATGTTCTAGTAGGGATGTTTAATCAATGAGTGGTGGTAATCTGGTGATGGATGTGCTTCTTCTCTACCGACCATCGTAACCTTTCTATGATTACCATTTGCTGGTGCCGCAGGTATTATGGATTGATGATCACTCAATATTTCATGTAAGTAAGCACAATCAAAACATGGAAATGGAGAAGAGCACAAGAATTGTTTACCCGTCGACTCAATGATAGCCGAGCCTCATGTTTGAGAGTCAAACTTCCTATACATTAATCTTTGAAAGAGGAACAAACTTATCATAGAGTGCATCACTCATCCTTACCAAGGCTTACAAAGCACCCTCTCTCTTGATTGCTCAAAGCCTGACATTACTCTCTGCCACACTCTTAGGTCTCTTTCTTTTTCTTTTTCAGATTTACCTTACATCTAAATATTTAGAGAGGCGAGTGTTATATAGATGTTTCCATGTTTCATAGATAAAAGCCTCCATCTTTTAGGAGTCTCCACCGGATACTAAATTTGAACACATCTTTCAGAATTTGGCTGTGCACCGTCAAAGTAGCAACTAGGATGTGAAAAGCAATCCTCCTGTGACACATAATTGCATTTCTAGCACTTGCAAACTAAAGGAGAGCCTCCGACCCTTGAGGTTCTATCCTAGGTTGAACACCGCATCGAGATCCTCCAAAAATTAACCCTGCCAGCCAACTAGCTGAACTTCTTACGGTCACACTGCATGTACAACCCTCGGTGAGCCATGCTCCTATTGTAGCACGTCTACACTGGCAAACATAGACTCCAAAATTGTTTTCCAATGATCTTCAACAAGTATTCACACAAATCTTCTAACTTGCCAAATTTAATCTCTAGTTCATCCAAATTTGTTCTTCATAATCATCTTGGTCTTAAACATTAACTTC
>NC_052476.1:4714882-4737193 GCF_009730915.1 Dioscorea cayenensis subsp. rotundata | reverse complement strand
GGCCACCTTTCAAGCACTCATGAATCGCATTTTTCAGTTTGCACTAAGGCGGTATGTCTTGATATTTTTTGATGACATTTTGGTTTACAGTGTTGATTGGGATAATCACCTCCAACATCTTGAGACAGTGTTACTCACTCTTCAACAACACCAACTCTATGCTAAATATTCTAAGTGCTGTTTTGGACTGCCTCAGATTGAGTATTTAGGCCATGTTGTGTCTGCCTCAGGGGTTCATATGGACCAAACTAAAATTGCTGCTATTTTAAACTGGCCTATTCCTACCAATCTCAAACAATTACGGGGATTTCTAGGGATCAGTGGCTATTATCGCAGGTTCATACATCATTATGCTTCAATAGCCCACCCTCTTACTGAATTACTCAAAAAAGACTCATTCAATTGGTCTCCTAAGAGTCATGAAGCTTTTCAAAAACTTAAACAGGTAATAGTGACTGCTCCTGTTTTACAATTACCTGATTTTTCTCAGCCCTTTATCCTGGAGACCGATGCTTCTGGTTTGGGTATAGGAGCTATTTTGATCCAGAACAATCACCCAATTGCATATTTTTCTAAGAAGTTAACTCCTAGCATGCAGAAACAATCAGCATATGTTCGAGAGCTCTATGCAGTTACCGAATCAGTTACCAAGTTCCGGCATTACTTATTGGGTAATACATTTTACTATAAAAGGCCGATCAAGAGGCTCTCAAACATTTGTCTCATCAAACAATTCAAACCCGGAACAACAGTATTTGGTTACCTAAATTACTCGGGTATGATTTTCACATTGAGTATAAACCTGGCAAGGAGAATATGGGTGCTGATTCACTGTCTCGGAGTTTCTGTATGGCCTTTTCATCAATCCATTGCCAATTATTGCCTCACTTACAACATCTCCAAGCACAAGATCCAATGGGTGCTGAATTGCTCAAGTCATTCTGAGAATAACTCATATGGTGATCAAGTATTTTCCTGCAAAAACAATTTGTTATCACGAAAGGGAAAAATCCGGGTTCCAAAGTCTCTGAGATATCATACAACAATTGCTTACTGAGTTTCACGACTCCCCGATAGGTGGCCACGCTGGGTTATTCTGAACTTATGCCGGGTTATCTTCCCAATTCTATTGGAAAGGCATGAGAGCGATGTTAAATCTTTTGTGGCGAGCTTGCGATACATGTCGGAAGGCCAAATCTACTCACACTCATCCCGGTGGTGCGCTACAACCTCTTCCCATTCCTCGGCAAATGCGGGAAGACATATCCATGGACTTTATCACGAGCACTTCCATCTGTCCAAAGGGGTACACGGTCATCCTAGTGGTCGTGGATAGACTCTCTAAGTTTGGCCACTTCATTCCTCTCAAGGCCCGACTTTTTCCGATCTCGTGGTCGCAGAGGCCTTCATTAAGAATGTGGTGAAGCTTCATGGAATTCCTCGTTCCATCGTTTCTGACCGAGACAAAACAT
Source organism: Dioscorea cayenensis subsp. rotundata (assembly GCF_009730915.1). Classification (NCBI taxonomy): domain Eukaryota; kingdom Viridiplantae; phylum Streptophyta; class Magnoliopsida; order Dioscoreales; family Dioscoreaceae; genus Dioscorea; species Dioscorea cayenensis. Next base: position 4,735,721 of record NC_052476.1, on the reverse strand, counting down.
TCATCAGCCATTTCTGGACCCATTTGTTCAAAGCCATGGGCACCACTCTATCCATGTCTTCCGCGTACCACCCTCAATCTGATGGACAAACAGAAGCACTCAACAAATGTGTGGAATTATACTTACGCTGCTTTGTATCTTCCAGTCCTAAAGCCTGGGTGGACTGGCTTCCATGGGCCCAATTCTGGTACAATTCTGCCTTCCATTGCAGTGCAGGTATGACCCCTTTTAAAATTGTTTATGGCAGGGATCCTCCTCCACTCATTCCTTATGACTCCAATGATAAGGATCTACCACAAATTGCAACACTCCTTCAGCAAAGAGATCAACTCATCAAGCAATTAAAACAAAATTTAATACAAGCACAACAACGCATGAAGCACTTTGCTGACAAGAATCGGTCCGAAATTCATTTCACTGCAGGTGACTGGGTCTTGGTCAGACTTCAACCCTATCGCCAACATTCCTTGGCTCGGCGAAAGCATCACAAATTGTCCATGAGGTATTTTGGCCCATTTCAAATCATTCAAAAGATCGGCACTGTAGCTTACAAACTCCAACTTCCGGAATCAGCAAGAATCCACCCTGTATTTCACGTTTCATTACTCAAGGGGTATAAAGGGGATCCTGTTGCAGCCACTGATCAGCAGCACAACCCTCTCTTATTCACTGAATTTGGACCAGTGTTGCAACCATTGAAAGTTCTCAAGCATAGACACGATTGCGCGAGGGTCACATATTCCGAAGCCTTAGTGCTTTGGGATCGGAGACTCTTCGGATACCACTACACGGGAAGATATTTACGAATTGCGGTCTAACTATCCCTCCTTAGACCTTGAGGACAAGGTCCATTTCAAAAGATGGGAGGGTGTTGTAATGAAGGAAAAATAAAAGCGCCAAAGGCGGGTTAGTATTTGAACAAGGGCAAGCACAGAGGAGCATGGATCTTTGAATCGAAGTACCGATTATGACGGAGAAGACACATGCTTTTAATCGGTGGAGGATGGTGGGGATGGTGGCGTAGGGAGTAATAGAAAAAGCGGATGGAAAGCAGCGCTTAAAGGGTTTTGTTAACCCGTGACAATGTAGAGCCAAATGGGAAGAGAAAAGGGACGAGGGACAAATCGTAGTGGTGGGGAAATTTGAATGGGAAGGGAATAAGAGGAAAAGGAAGAAGACGAGAGAAGGGGCATGAAAAGAAGTGAAATCAAGTGGCACTGTGAACATCCCACAGGGAGGAGATTTCAGGGTGAATGTTTTGAGGAGGGAACTCATCCCATTCTATTTTTGGTTTTGCATATTGTATGTTGTATGTTTTTATGTTTTTTTGGGGAGTGATTATGGCTGCGAAGCTGTAATGTTGCTTGTCTAGCTAATATTGTGTTATTATGAAGTCTTAAGTGTGGCTGAAGTCACTGGATCTCAGCTTTTTTTGTTGTGCTAACGGAGGACTTGGAGATCTATGGAATGAAAATTCAATCTCTTCTGTATAAATCTGGAATTTCTGAATCAAGTTGTGAATTGCTATTTTAATTCATAACAATTAATTTCGAAAACAATGTTTTATTTTTTAAATTAATATAAATAATTAAGGGATCGTTTGGCATGGTTTTTCTTATTTATTTATTTTTTGTTGTCAATTTTTTAAAAACAAAATCATGTTTGGATACAAGATGTTCTGCATTTTAAGAAGTAGAAAATACAAAATACATTTAGTTGGTACAAAATTATTATAATATTTATGATTATTTTTTTTCCAAATTAATATTTTTATATTTTTTATAAAGTTTATTTTTCATATTAGTTTTTACTTGATTGTATTATTAAATAAAAATAATGAATTAAAAAAAGATAAAAAAGGCCATAATTTTGTGCTAATTAACTATTTGAGACTAAAGAAATTAATAACATCTTAAATTAGACTCATCAAATTAAAAAGGGAGGGGCTGCAGAGACATTGTCATAACTCATAAACCAATGGCTTAAACAGATTGCATAAAATAATTTGTAAAATATTTCATGGAAAATAATGTATTTTTATTAATATTTTTCTTAAAAATATTAATAATTTAGACTATTGGTATTAATTTGTAGAAAAAAATATTAAAAAAATAAAAAACAAGAGAGAGAGAGATAGGGGGTGGTTTTAATGGAGGAATGAAGGGTTTTGAAAATATAAAAATATTGTTTTCTATTTTTTTAGAAACTTGAGGATTGCTGATAAAACTTTTGAAAACAAAAACAAAATGCCAAAGAACCGTGTGTTAGCCTAACGGTAACTACCTATGGTTGTGATTGAGAGGTCTCGAGTTTGAACTTCTCATATTACAATTCATGTTCGGGGTCCTCTATAGAAGTTCTGTGTGAGGATTACCTCTCGTTCTCCCCTCTAGAGTTGCATAGGGGGCTTATTTTCAGAAGATCAGTCAAGTCATTGTAAGTGGTGCACATTCATACCTACACGTCTTTTGCTTTGTCGTTTGTTGACTTTGTCAAAAAAAAAAAAGTGCCAAAAATATTTTATTTATTTTATTTTCAAAACATGAAATTAAAAAAAAAAAATCAGCAACAATGACAAACAACCCATAAAAGTTAAACCCAAATTTTTTATAACCCAAGCCATGTATAATTTTTTTTTTCTCTTCCGCAATAAGATAATTCATTTTTATTTTACTTTTTAAAACAATATAAATAAATATGGTTTTGTAAGAAGTGTGTGTGTGTGATGAGGAGAATCACATTGACATGCATGCAATATGCCAAAATAGCATTACCAAATTGATATGTTAATATGTATGTGTGTGCTTTGGAGAATGTCATGTGACGTGGAGAATGGTGTGGACGCCACGTAATAGTATCACAGAACTAATCTTCAAATGATAAATATAAAATAATACATGCATGTTGAAAGAGTTTGCAAAATGGAAAATGATGTTTTGCTATACTGTCAAGGATTGAGAGGATGATGCAGAGAGAGGGTGTGGTGTAGACAATGATATGGATCGTAATAATGCTATTTTTTCCGTTTCATATTAACTGTTATATAAATATTAATATTGTCATTAAAGTCCATAAAATCTAAACAAAAATTATAATAAAAAAATAATGATTATAAAACTCTTAAACATGATAAACATTATTTATAAAAAAAATTCAAAAGTTACTGTTAATATGAAACTAATGGTTATTATGTAAAGTAGTTCTATATATTAATTATTCAACATCTTGAAATTGGAAGCTTTTTAATGAACGCATTAAATTCCCTATAACTAAAATGACAACAATAAATAAATGATATTTAATACAAATAAATGTTCCTTAAACTCTTTTACAATGAAGCAACCAATATATTTAAGGGTAAACCAATATATTCCTCTGTAATGTATTTCCCACACCACAGTGTGGAATTTCTCAAGGAACTCATCTTTCACAGCTTCCTTTGGATCCAAGGTTCTCTCTCTCTCTTTTGCCTGTTTATTGTTTAGGTGCAAGTATGGGAATAAGATTTCTGTTTATTTATCTATTTAGATATCATTGCCATTTAAAAAAAAAGAAAAAGAAAAATCTTTACACACTCGTCTTGAGGGATTTATAGTTTGTGATTTTTTTTTTAATAATTCCAATTCCATCATATATATATATATATACCTTTGTCAATGTACTTTTTATATTTATGTTCTTCATAAGACTTCATTAATGTTAAATTCTGGTTTATAATTAAATTGTGTTTTTTTTTTCTTTTCCTTTGATAAAATTAATTCAACTTTAATCATTAATTTGTATTTCTTTGTACCAAGCACAAAGAAAACAATTATACTCTTTTCTGCTACAAATCAGTGACAACAGTGTCCTCCCCATCATTCAATCAGAAATACAGCATGGCATCAACATGGAATGCACTCATCCTTCTCATCATCCTATCTATCCTCCTTCAACAAACAAAACATGCAGGTAATTAATTAAAATTTTTAATTAAAACAACCATCACATCATCCATTTTGTATTTAATTACAATTCCAAAACACAGGAAGCATTGGTGTTAATTATGGCTTAAATGGAGACAACCTCCCAAATCCTGCAACAGTGGTGCAACTCTTCAATTCTCATGGCATCCAAAAGCTAAGACTCTTTGCACCAAACAATCAAGTCCAACAAGCACTAGAAGGCACAAACATATATGTATCTCTTGGAGTAGCAAACGATGATCTAGCAAATCTAGCAGGAAGCCAAGCAGCAGCAAATGAATGGGTGGGAACCAACATCCTTCCATTCAGCAAAACACTCTACCAGTATGTCACAGTTGGCAATGAAGCCATCCCAGGACCAAACTCTCAGCAAGTTGCACCAGCCATGAGAAACATCAAAACTGCATTAAACTCTGCAGGACTGAGTCAAATCATGGTTACAACAGTGATAGCAGACACTGCACTCTCTTTTTCATTCCCACCATCTCAAGGTGCATTTTCAGATGAAGCCACTCCTTCAATAACTGCAGTGCTGCAGTTTCTAAATGAACAGGAAGAGCCAAACAGAGTTCTCATGGTGAATGTTTATCCATACTTTGCTCTTGCTGCTGATCCTCAGCATGTGACACTAGAGTATGCACAGTTTACAGCACCTGGGACTGTGGTTCATGATCATGGATTGGAGTACCAGAACTTGTTTGATGCTATGGTGGATGCTTTTTATGCAGCAATGGAGAATGTTGGAGGGGGAAGTGTGGGGATTGCTGTGTCTGAAACTGGATGGCCAAATGGAGGGCAGAGTGGAATCACAAGCCCAGTTTTGGCTGAGACTTATAATCAGAAACTCATTGATCATGTTAAGAATAATGGAACTCCAAAAAGGCCAAGTTATGTGATGGATGTGTTCGTCTTTGCTATGTTTAATGAGAACCAGAAGACACCTGGAGTTGAGCAGTGCTTCGGCTTGTTTTATCCTAATGGCCAACCAGTTTACTCAATCGCTTTTACTTAGTTTTTTGTTCTTTCTCTGTAGTGGAGATTAATTTTATTATGGATGTCATCCTGAGATAATTTATATGCTAAATTGCTAATGGAGTTTGATATTAATACAGTGTGAAGCTAGTGATTTCTTTGATCATATATATATATATCCTCATTGTGATGATTAGTGTATCTTTTGTTAGATCAGTGTTTTGTTTTGCCATTAAAGTGTGGAATGATAATTTATTTTATTTATTTATTTGTTAATATTATTAAGTTCTTGATCTCTGGATTTTAATCACTGTATACAAAAGCAGAGATGGGATGTGTTAGCATGTGCTTATCTTATTTTACCTGTTCTAGTATATAATATATATATATATGATTAAGTATAAAGTTAATAACTTGATATAGCATATTAAATATTAAAAATAACGATCATTGTATAATCGAAATTTGAAATTTTAGTGATTTTTTATGTATAATAATAATAATAATAATAATAATAATAATAATAATAATAAAGATGAAAACCATACCTAATGGTAAAATGATCAATAATCTAGTCTATTGACATTTGGGTCCTCTGTGCATAGGTGAGATCACAAATTTGATTTTTCGCTGCTGTAACCAATATTTTGAAACCCGAGTTCAACCAAAACTCAGGCAGCATGGTCGGATCATATAAAAACCCGAGTAAAGTGTTGACTTGATTGACTCAACAGAGTACCCAGTGAACTAGTCGAACTGGGTCAACCAGTTATATTATTATATACTTAAAGTTAAAACTTTAATAAATAATAAATATGTAAGTACGGGGTTATATATAAAATTTGCTTCAAAATCAAAACTACATGATTTTTGAGTTTTATTTATTAGATTATATTGGCAAACTTAAAAAAATTTGTATTGTGTTACTTTTTATTTATTTATTATGTTGTTGTTTATATAAATAATATAACACATGTCCTAATAAAATTCGATGTCCTAATGGAAACCAAATTCCAATTTAATTTAAATTCTAATATATCCTAATCATAGATATATTTAGAATTAAAATTTAAATGTCCTAATCTTAATCTTAATTGATTATTGGATTGTTTTGGACTAGAATGCAAATTCCAAGTTAAATACAAAATGCAAATTACAAAATTGCCCTTGAGAACATATCTCGAGGCATAAAGGCAAATTACAAGATTACCCCTGAGAACCCCTATCTCGAGGCAATCTCAAATCTTAGGATAGCCCAAACACACATCTCGAGGCAATCCTAAATTTTATGAGGCATGAGAATCGATCTCGAGGCGATTTGAGAAAGTACAAATACCGAGACATCCAAATACATATCCCGAGGCAAATTGAATTTTTAAAAAAATAATAATAATAATTAAAAAATAAAAATAATAATAATTATAATAATAAATAATAATAAAAATAAAATTTAATTAATTAGATTAATTAATTAATTAAAATATATAAAAAAAAATTATAAAAAAAAATAATATTAAAAAATTATTATTAAATTTCAAATTTCGAATTTAAAATTAATTAAAAAATAATAATAATAACAAAATAAAAGAAAAATAATAATAATAAAAATATATATATATATATTGAAAAAGATTGGTCACTTCTCTAGGTTGGTTGAAAAGATAAGTTTTAATATTAATTAATTACAGTTTTAAAATTTTGAATTCTTGATTTAGTTTTATCTCTATCCTGACTTGGTTAGGATTTGACGGAGGAGAAGATAAGATCTAAGTTTTTTCTTTAAAAGTGGGGAAGGATCGGCGAAGTAAGAGAGTTTTTTTTTTGGAGAGAGATTTTTTTAAAAAGGGAGACAAAGAAAAAGATTTTAGAGGAAAAAGAAGACTAAGGAGGAAAAGAAAGGTGCGCATCTATCTCACACATTCGCATGCATACAAAAATATCGTTCTCGCTGTCACCACTGCTCGCCGTCGTCCTGTTCATCGTTAATGCCACCGGCGTGATTGAGCGGCTGAGATAATGCCACCAATCACGCCGGATGTTGATCGTCGTCATCTGCTAATCGTTGTTGTGCTGTTTCCGTCGCCACGTTCATCGTTGATGTTGCCGGCGTGATTGAGAGGCTGAGATAATGCCACCAATCACGCCGGATGTTGATCGTCGTCATCTGCTAATCATTGTTGTCGTTGCTTTCCGTCGCCACGTTCATCGTTGATGTTGCTTGGCGTGATTGAGAGGTCGAGATAATGCCGCCAATCATGCCGGATGTCGATTGTCGCCCTTCACCTGCTGCCACTCGTTGTCGTCTTGCAGCCATTGTGTTGTCGCTGCCGTTGTCTGAGATCAAATAAAAAAAAAAACATCCCACCCATGGCTAAAGACCAAGCCGCTAAGCCTCGCTTCACACTGCCTTTTACTTGTAGAATGACAAAACCCTAGAATTCTTTTCTCTAGATAAGGAGTTGAATCTCACCTCTCTTGATGTTGTCACCAAGTACCAGAATGGCCGCCGAGATCCTCAACAAGGCTCTGCAGTCGGTCATGTTAGAGTGCAAGTCCAGGGTGAAAATAGTGGATATCTGTGAAAAAAAAAGAGACGCCTTTATTGAAGAGCAAATTGGAAATGTGTGCAATAATGTGAAGAAGAAGGTTGAGAAAGGAGTGGCTTTCTCCACTTGTGTCTCTGTGAACAATGCTGTTTGCCATTTCTCGGCCCTTTGCTAGTGATGAGATAGTGTTGAAAGAGAATGGCATTGCAAGAATTGATATGGGTGCCATATAGATGGCTTCATTGCTATTGTGGCATATGCTTATGTTATTCAAGATGGACCATTGACTGACTGGACATGAAGTTGAAACTTGATATTTTATATATATATAGGGAATTCATCTGCTGGGGACGTCCCTAGAAATCATTTCTAGGGATGTCCCCCATCAGCCGTTAGATGGCCATCTAACGGCTGATGTATACTTTAAAAAATATTTGGAGACCGCCCACCCAAATCTTTTCTAGGGTTGCAGTATCGGTCCTGCCGTTGTTCTCTCCCCCTCTCCTCCTCCATTCCCGAGTCGACGCCCGAGAAGATCTTCGACTCCCTCTCACTTGCAGCAGCTGCCGCCGTAGCCGTTGTTCTCCCCTCCTCTCCTCCTCCATTCCTGAGTTGGCGCCCAGCCCAGATCTTCGCCTCCCTCTCCCTTGCAGCAACCACCGCCCTCGTTGTTTTTGGAGACCGCCCACCCAAATCTTTTTCTAGGGTTGCAGATCCCGGGTCCCGTCGTTGTTCTCTCCCCTCTCCTCCTCCATTCCCGAGTCGACGCCCTGAGAAGATCTTCGACTCCCTCTCACTTGCAGCCAGTGCCGCCGTAGCCGTTGTTCTCCCTCCTCCTCCTCCTCTATTCCTGAGTTGGCGCCCAGCCAGATCTTCGCCTCCCTCTCCCTTGCAGCAACCACCGCCCTCGTTGTTTTCTCCCCACTCTCCTCCTCCATTCCCGAGCTGACACCCACCTAGATCTTTGCCTCCCTCTTCCTTGCAGCAGCCGCTACCGCCATTGATGTCACCACCGGATTCGATCTCACAGACCAACTCCAGTGCCTGAAATGATCACATATAGCATGGAGTTGATCATGGAGCACTCAAAGAGGCCAGATGGTGTATACTTGGGGATAATCGAGAATCTATTGATCCCTATGCGATCTCTCGATTTGCAAGGTAAGCTTTTAGTAAATCTTCATTTTTTTGGTTGCAATCCTTTTTTTATTGATTTGATTCCGAAACAATGGGGGAGGACGGAAGGAAAGAAAGGAGATCTAGAAAAAAAGCAGAGATTTTTATTGTTCTTTGAATGTGATGATATGGATTCTGTATTTATGAAATTTTATTTCAATTTTTTTTTTGTTTTGGTTATAGTTTTGTTTCAATTTCATACTTAATTTTGTTTCATCACCTTTTCCATGTTCTTGGATTTATCTATTGATAAAAGTAATTTAAAAAGTTATTGGGAAAATATGGCTAGGATGTCAGATATTCTTGTTGTTTATGCAAGGGTTGATCCTGCCACGGGATATTGTCAAGGTTATTCATAAATAATTTTCTCTGTTTTTTAACTCTGGCATTTCATTAAATTTCTGATTTGGTAAAATCACTCTTTGGAAGTTCCATCTTCAGTTTACTTGGAATCTTTTGCATGAAATTTGTTTTTCTTTGTAGGCATGAGTGATTTACTTTCACCTTTTATTGTGCTCTATGAGGGACAATGCGGATGCCTCTCGGTGCTTTGAGATGCTCCTACGAAGAATGGTGCTCAACATTGACTTAATAATTTTTATACGGTAATCTATCCAATGGTTGATGGTTCATTTACTTTTACGATTATGTATTGGTTTCCTTTCCAGGGTGAAAATTTCCAAATGGAAAGACCTCTTCGGGGTGATGAAGCGAGTTACAAGCTTTTATGGAAGATATTGGAACACACTGACACTGAAATTTATGAGCATCTGTCTCTAGATGTATTAGTGTATTTTAAATCACTGATATCAATTTGCATGGCCATTAGCATATAGATTCATGCTTTCAAGCGAGTGTGGCTTTATATTTGAATGAAAAACAGAATGTCTCCAGGTGTAAAATTGGTTGTTGAATGAAAAACAGAATGCCTCCAGGTGTAAAATTGATTGTTGAATGAAAAACAGAATGTCTCCAGGTGCTTTGAAGATTTGTGTGGGGATTGTAACTAAATTATTAAATTTGATTGATGAAACAGGGAAGTCAAATGTTACATTGCATAGGTCCATTTGGACCTTCCCTTCGATACAAAATTTGAAATAAAACCAATATGAACAACATCTTGTGAAAAAAAGGAAGCAAATCACTCTTCTGCATGCTTTGAGAAAATGTGAGCATAAAGAAGCTTGTTCCAAACATCTGCGCATAAAAAAAATGTGAGCATAAATTAACACTTATTTCCAATTCATTATCCATATTTTCCTGCAACCATTGTCACCAAGTCTTCGAGGGGCTATCTCAAAACACATAGTAATCACAAGAAGAAAAATGCACTGCTATACTCACTAATCAATTATGAAGTTCCCAAAAACTTCATCCAAAATTAAAATACCATAAAACATGACCATGATCACAATGAAACCATTAAAGATTCATCTTCCATATTAAATTACAATATAAATTACATGACTCACTAATACAATATAAATACCTTAAAACATGACCATGATCACAATGAAACCATTAAAGATTCATCTTCCATGACTCACTAATACAATATAAATTACATAAATCACTTGTCCTAGATAAAAGCTTGTTTATAACTCCAAAAATGAAAAATCACATGTAGATTCAAAAAGTGACCAATGAGTGCTCCTTGTTACTCAAGATGGATCTACATTCACAAATAAAAAGTTTCATTTAGTAAATAACAAAAAATGATTAAACTATAAAATAAATTGATGGAACTTTTAAATGAAAAAAATGTCTTACTAAATGTGCAAGTAGTCATGTAATGACCCTTTCCTCCACATCTACTACAAGTTCTTTTTCTCTTGGCTGATAATTGAAGGTCGATGCCGGACTCAATCCTCGTATTCACTCTTGGTCGACCTTTGCTCTTGATAGGTTTTGGATCAAGAATACTAATGTTTGACCCACAAACATTATCTTCACTTGAGAAGGCAAGGCAAGAAGAGGAACCAATAATCTCTTGATTTTCCTCATTTTGCCCTGTGCAAGATCTATGTTCTGGGGCATTAGACATTTCACCAAGAATTTTAAAAATGTCTTTAAGCTTGGCATAATTTTCTCATACATCTCTAGGGATGATATAGATTGTGCGATATGAAAACACACTTTTTGTGCATTCCACTTCATCAAGGGTGTGAAGACATTGTTGCATGTCTTAACCATCATAACATTTGATCTATATCTTGCATCTATAGTCCAACGGCGTAGAATATATCTTTTGGGAATCTTTGCAACCTCTTTTTTTTAAAATATTTTCAATATATGGCGACACAACACACCTTCTATCTCAAACTTCTTACAAGAGCACGTTGCCGAAGGCTCCCCATTTTCACTACAATCTTTGCTAAACACATCAGTTTGATTACAAATTATATATTTTGCATTTTGAGACCCATTTCGAATACATTCGGCAAGCAAACTATCACTTTCTCGCAATTCTACTTGAAAGATATTAAACATAGCTCTTGTATACACTTCTCCTGCATGCTTCTCAATTTGATGACTTGTGTAGTAATTAGCTATAGAGTCCAACATTTTGAAGTCTTCATTTTCTTCATCATTTCGTCGAGCAACCAAAGCCTTATCATACTGCATAACAAACTCATCTAATGGAATTTATGCATTAACAAAGCCATCAAAAAATGAGTTGATACTTTTGTTACGTTGTGTAGAAGTCATTCTAGCTGTAAATATATCTTGCCAATATAAAGACACCCATTTGTGTCGAATGTTATACATCTTACTCAACCAATGTTTATCATCAATGTTGTATGTTTCTTGAAGTTCACCCCATCTATTTTCAAATGCTTCAATTGATTCACTACGATGCAACCAATTGTTGTAGTCCTTCATGAAGCCCTCTTTACTCTTCAAATCTACTAAATACTTCATTGAATTTCTTCCTATGTGCCATGAGCAAAGTCGATGGCCAGAATTTGGAAACACTTTTGCAATGGCCTTCCCCATAGCCAAGTCTTGATCTGTAATTATGGTTTTTGGATGTTTCCCTAGCATACATCTCAACCATGTTTGGAATACCCATAAAAAACTTTCTTCTTTTTCATCTGCGATTAGAGCACAACCAAATAAAATTGATTACATGTGATGGTTGACACCAACAAAAGGAGCAAAAGGGAAACCAAATCTATTGGTTTTATAAGTAGTGTAAAAAATGACAACATCTCCAAATTCTGAATATGCCATTCTAGATCTTCCATCTACCCAAAAGACACATCTAGTTTGACCAAACTCATCAATCTCCACATCAAAGAAGAAAAAAATCGTCATTGAGTTTTTTTCGTTGAAAATTTGAACAATAGCCATGCATTCTTTCCAAATATTGTTGCTTCGACTCCCCTCAAATGATTAGAACAATCAACCCTTGTAATTAGTGCAGATCCTGTATTTGAAATGTTTCATTTAATATTCGACTCATTTGGCTCGGTCCCACTCTACTCTTATGCAATGTCTCCATCAAATTTTTACATGTCTCACTAATATGGCGGTGAGACCTTATCTTCATCACCTTAGATGGAGTTGTTAGTAAAACATGATTATGCACATCATCAAACGTCTTTATGGTCCATCGTCCACTCTTCATTTTTGACACTACCATTCGAGCTTCACAATTTGTTCTTGTATCTCTACGCCTTCGTACAGTTTTTCCTAGTTGTCTTTTGTCTAACATAGATTTAGCTCCTTCCTTATCACAAACAAAGTGTCGACAAGTAATCACTTGAGAACTTGATGAACGATACACATGGCCCTTTCTTACCCCAAAACCTTTGGACTTTGCATAATCCAAGTAATATTGAAATGCTGCATCCTCATCCTCGAACTCCATACCAACAAATGGGATTCTTACCTCCCGTTCATCTTGAGATTGTGGACTCATTGCCATTTCTTGATCATCTTCGGTTGTCAATTCATGCATATCTTCAACTTGTTGGCTATCAATTCCTTGTGTCACATGACCTTCACCTTCTTCATGTAATCTACATAACCCGAGCTCGTTTATATCCATTTCAATATCCTCAAAGATGGAATTGTCGTTTCTGTATATTTTATCGGTGATATTTGCCATGATAGCCTATAAATAAAACTACAACCATTTAGAATATATCAACTTATTATCAATTAGTTTGTTAAGAAAACAAACACAGATAGTGGCTAGTCACAAGTTAACAAAAGTCACAAGTAGAACAAAGTGAAAACAGGCATGGAAACTCATAAAACAACACAAAGATAAGAAACAAAGTTAATGATTGGTAGGAAATTTACGCCAAAAATAAAATAAAATAAAGAAGTCTGATATCATAAGATTGAATAATACATACCAAAGGAGACTATAGAGATGAAAATACAATACTGGCCTTTCAGTTTTTCAATTAGTGATGAAACCATAGGAAAATTTCATATGTTGGAAGGTTGGTTTCCTGTGTTAGATACACTTACGGCAATTTCAGGAGGCAACAATATCAACACCAATTCAAGAGAAGTAAAATGTCTAGATTTCAAAATCTGATGAGCATTGTCAGTCATGTGTTGCTTATATTCAAAATTGCATCTTGTTGTTTGAAAAGAAGAGAATCACAACAAACTGGACTAGCACATGTTTGGCATACAAATTCAGATGATTAGGTTCTGGCCTTATATGAAAACTTAAATATTTTTCATACTTTGAATTCCATAATCAGAAAGGAAAGATATCAACTATGTGATTTTTTTTGCGCATAGACGTACTAAAATGTATTAGCATTGTTGATTTATTTGACTGACATAATAACAACATGATAATTTGCTAGTTAGGTAGATGAAAGGGTGTGAAAAAGGAAGGTAAATTGAATCTACATACCTATCTTCTCGGGCGGCGTCTGCTGCAAGAGAGAGGGAGGTGAAGATCTTCTCGGGCGTCAGCACCGGCTGCTGCAAGGGAGAGGGAGGCGACGAGATTCTCAGGCGTTGGCTCGGGAATGGAGGAGGAGAGAGGGGAGAACAATGGACGGAGGCGAAGATCTAACTGGGCATCTCCAAATATTTTATGAGATTATACATCAGCCGTTAGATGATGGCCATCTAACGGCTGATGGGGGACATCCCTAGAAATGATTTCTAGGGACGTCCCAGCAGATGAATTCCCATATATATATATATATAGGTTTTAATTGCAAGTGTTGGTTGTCCTTAAATATGATGGTGCTTTAATGATGAGGCTAATGATGATGCTTTTTTCCACATGCATAAAAATTAAATAAACAAATAATAAATAAATAGTAAGAGAGCATGCATATGCATGAGATGAAAGTTAAGGAAAAATTACAATAAAACCGGTCAAATTCTCTCAAAAGCCACGTACATATTAATATACAAATTGATAATTTGCATGCATTGAAGGCTTAAGTCAGAAAGCTTGTGATGATGTTATTTATATATGATATGGAAACATGCAGTGAGATCTCTTCTATAAAAAAAAAAATTCACTATATGCATGCACATGTGCACATGTGCATGAGATAAAAAATAAAGATTAAAAAATGAGAAGTATGGATCCTCACGTGCATTTAAAAAAAAGTAAGATAGGAATGTATGAATATAAAAATGAATGGATGTGGTTAAATGGAGAAAACTCATAAAAAAAATAAATAAGTAATAATAAGATAAATCATGAAGCATGGTGTATAGACAGTTCCACGAATGGAGCTAAAGGAATTGCTTTCCTTCATACACCAGCTGATTTGCATTCAAGGCATTGAAGCATGCAATGAAAGCAAAAAATAAAAAAATAAAAAAAAATAAAAAAACATAACAATAAAAATAATAAAAAAATCAAAATAAAAAAAAATCATCAAAAATAAAATAAAATAAATAATAATAAAAAAAATAATAATGAGAAGCATGGGAATAAAAAAACAATACATATAAAAAAATAAAAAAAATTTGATGGAGGCATGCTATAAGACGTGGGGCCCACCATGGAGGGATATACATGGGGGTATTTTAAAAGAAAATTATTATATGTAAGCATGAATATAATCATAAAAGAATCATGCTATCTATTGTATTCATATACCCCTTCATGAATTCAAGAGAAGAGTCCAAATGTAGGCTCCATCATCCAAAAATAAATGAAATGATGAGAAACATGCAAATAAATAATAATAATAATAAAAGTAAAAAAAAGAGCATGTCATGCATATGGACATAAAAAAAGAAGGGGCATGCATACGTGCAAGAAAAAAAGAGAGGGCATGGAATTAAAAGAAATAATGATAACAAGAGAATGAGAAAGCATGCATGAGATGAAAAGTAAAAAAAATATATAAAAGAATGGATGAGAAAACATGCATATATGCAATGAAGTAATGAGAAGCATGCAAATATATATATATATATAGAAAAAAAAAAGAAAGAAGAAGCACATGGCCCACTGAAATTAGAAACATGCAGAAAACGCCCCCAAGTGTCATACACATGGGTATATACACCTATCCCCAAATATATATATATATATATATACACGCAATAAATAAAAAAATTTCTATGATAATTGTGGATTGAAATAGAACTAAATAAATAAATAAATAACCAAATAAATAAATCAGAGATGATAGCGTCTTTGCTAATCTTAAAAGCAACAATCAGAGTCTTGTCATGCCGAGGCAGATGGTTGAATTTATCTCGAGGCGACAATGAGGATATATAGCAGCGATCTAGAGATGATAGCGTCTCTGCTAATCTTAAAGCAACAACAGAGGGTGCTTTGTCTCCAAGGCGATTAGTTAAATTTATCTCAGGCGACAGATGAGATATATAGCGATGATAAGACATAGGCGGTGGTGGCCTATTCATTTCATGATAGTAACCAAAATTATTATTAAAAAGAGACTGACGATGAAATATACGTCTCAAAAATGAGCGCAACGCGACAGCGTGGTGGCAAGGCATGAGGCAGTGACAGCGATATATATATATATATATATATATATATATATATATATATATATATATATATATATATATATATATATATATATATATATATCTATATAAAAGTCATTTATATCAACATATAAGTGATGTAATCAATATGTTTATATAATAAAAATAACAAAATTTATAATTTTGCAAATTCTCTTGTCTCTTTACTTGTACTTTTGCCCTTAATCGGAGATTCCTAAGATTTCTAATCTGGGGTAATTAATAATAGGGGCTTGCCCCTATTAGGAATGAAAGAACCCACGAAACAAATATGATATTTGTGCTTCGATGTATCATTTTGGTATCTTTTTCCATGATGCCAGATGCATATTTTCGATCCCACAGTTGTATTTTATTTGAAGTTGTCTTTTAAATCATATTAGATTATCATGAGTTGGATTTTGTTAATAGTATTAAATTAATATTTATAAATTATAAAAAAACTATTTATTTGTTGAACTTTTGTATTGTTGTTTTTTTTAATTTTTTAGTAATTTATAATATATTATTTTTTTATATTTATGCATAATTAAATTTATAAAAAATATATATTATTATTTATGGTCGGGTCGATTATGGTTCAAATCCCTGATTAAATCATTGACCCATAACCCACAGTCTTTTTGAGTCGTACATATCGGTCGGGGTTTCAAAACATTGCCACAACATAAGAGCTTATGGTATAATTAAAAAATTGTCCATGTCCGTGACATATGGTTTAGTAATTTAGATAATGATTTTTGAAGTAATGAAGATAATGGCACAAAGAGTCTGAGTGTGAGTGTTCTCTTAGTAGTAAGTTAGATAATGATTTTGAAGAGAAGGTTTGTGTGATTTGTTTGGATGAGATTGAAGAAGGGGAGACAATGAGGAGTTTGCCAAAGTGCAAACATTTGTTTCACCAGAAGTGCATTGAGAATTGGAGAAGAAGACATGGGGGCAAGACTGAGCAAAATATTCCTTGCTATCATTTACTCGATGATTCGGTTTATAAAGCGAATCATCATCCACGATGTAACAACACACTGCTTTGTCTTGGCATTTTCCAAAACTATCTCACGTGCGAGAGCAGTCCCACGACAATAACAACCCCTCTAATGGACTTTTCTCTCCAGAAATTACAACCTTTACATAACCACTAATTCACTATATTATATGCTAATTACTTAATACTAAAATCATTAACCCATCACAAAATCATGAATTTAACTCCTTTGACACCTTGATTCTTGCGATTACTCTTCCGGTGCCCTGCTTGAGCCTCGTGCATCAGATTGTCCCCCAGTTCACCACACCATTGTCCTCGAGGGCAAATTAGAAATGTATCCTTGAGCTTTGGGTATCTTCCCATGTAGCATCGGACTCTGTTGTCCCTCCCAATGCCTAGCCCAGAACAGACTTTTGGGAACCATTTATAATATCCGGATACTTCATAACAGACTTGGGAGTCAAAGAGGATCTTGGCCTATAAAATTTTGCGAGTAATGGGTTGATAAATTGAGTGCTGGACTACCCTTGAACCTCTTGACAGAGAGGCGTGAAAAACATTGTCGCGGTTTAGCTGGTCTCGGTGAGTACCAAGCGATGAAAGCTCTGGCGCCAATTAGTTCCTCGATGACGAAAGGCCCGAAAAGCGCATTGAGAGTTTGTGTGTGTGTGCGTCGGGCTAAGAACTTCTGCCGTCTGGTGGAGCTTCGAGTACCCGATCACACGGGCAAAATTCCACATCAGTGCGCTTGGCATTCGCTTGATTCCTCATTCGAGTCTGGGCACATTGTAAATTCTCACGGAGGCGGTGATGGCGATGGCCGCTCGAGATAAGAGATCATCAGCGTTCACCACGGTGGAACTCCGGTAATGTAGTATGCATCAGTGTTGGCGGTGATGCGACCAAGGCGGCCTCGAAAAGGGTGTCGTGTTTATTCAGAATGCCAAACCCGTATTACTAATGCCATTCCGCCCATGGCAACAAAGCGCGTCAGAGCGAGGGTTGTCGTGACAAAACAGCGGAGATAGTCCTCAAATAACGATTCAATACCTCGAGTGCGCATCGGTTTGGGGGTGGTATGCCTTTCGCTAGTTACTAACATGTGTCCCTTGAAAGGCGGAATAGCTCCTTCCAAAAATGACTCATAAAAATAGGGTCACGATCCGATACAATACGTCTTGCGAATTCCATGTGGTTTGATAACCTCCCTCACGCAATATTTACGCCGCTGAGGCGGTGATGAGTAAACCCCAATGCGCAAAGTGGGCATGTTTAGATGAGCGATCGACCGCCACAACAATTGTAGTTTTGCCCGTAGGATGGTGGGAGACTGGTGATGAAAATCCATCGATATTGAATGCCAGTATCTTCCACAGGGATCGAAAGCAGCGGTTGTAGCAACCCTTGAGGCACGATTAAGCGGCTTGGAGCACGGCATGTGAGGGACCTGTGAGACAAAATCACGAGTTTGTTTTTGAGCATTCACGGCCAATGAAAGACACGGTGATTCGAACCGTGAGTACTGCTGAATGCCGCGTGACCCCGATGGCGTAGCATGAAATTCGACCAAAAAGTAATGGAATAGCGCCGACTCATCGAGAATCTGAGACTTTGTTGTTGAAGAACAAGATGCCATCTCTAATTGCATAATTGGGGTGGTTACCGAGATTTTGCTCTATATGCCCTGAAATCAGCATGTTATTTCGAGGGTGGCGGCATATCTTGACCTTGATGCGTCCCAAATAATAGGGGTGAGGTTGTGAGCTGGCGAGACAAGAATGATAAGATACACCTTGAGCGCGGGACGGAGCATCGCTCGGTCCATTCAATGATCACTGGTTTATATTGAATATGAGAATCATAACCAAGAAGCTTAAACAACCACATTGTTGATGCAGGTTTGAATGAGTGCGGTGTAACAATGAGCGAAGGGCTGCGATGGTGGATGCGAGATTATAAGCGCCCGGCGAGAAGATCTTGGCGCATCATTTCTTAGTTGCCCTCTGTGATAGCAAACATCTCCACTGGCGTATGTGGGCGGCTTGAAGGCGCGGATTGGTGACGACTAAAAGTAAAGCGAAAGGATGGCCTTGTTGCATCAAAATGGGCGACACGATTGCAGCGAGGCATCGGTTTGAACCACGAATGGTTCGTTGAAATTTGGCAATTGCAAAACAGGGGTGCGGGTTAAGGCTTCCTTCAATTGTTCAAATGCTTGAGCCACGAACCGCAAAGCCCCAGAAAGCCTCGCATACCCTTTTCTCTGAAGTAGGAAGCGGCCAATCTGAGTGTTTGAATTTTGTCTTGATCAGCGACATGACCCCATCACTGATAACATGTCCCAGTACCCAATCTTACGATGCACCCAAACTCACATTTGGAAAGTTTAAGTGACGGGCGATGATTGTCGGTCCTCTCGACACCTCGCGCAGAGTGTCCCACATGAGAATTCCGGTCCGGACTATAAACAAGAATGTCGTAACACAAGTCGCAATTTTCTAAGTACTTGCACGAAGATCAATTCATCAGGACCGGAATGTTGATGGTGCGTTAAATCAAGCAGAAGGGCATGACCAAGAATTCGTAGTGCCCGTCGTGGAGTCGCGAAACCGTCTTCTCCACATCGATTGGGGTGGATTACGATACGGTGGTAGCGCTGAGCCGAGATCCAACTTGGAGAGGCGAGGCTAGCAATTTCATCAAGCAATTCCTCCAGCGTCGGAATGGGAAGCGATCGCTACTTGACAGCGTTGAGAGCTTCGATAATCTACACAAAAGGCGCCGTGTCACGTCCTTCTTCTTCTGAGGAGAGCCGGAGAGGAGAAGGGGCTCGTGCTTGGCGGATGAGGGCCGTCGGTCATCATCTCACCACCAACTTCTCAATTCGATTTAAAATCACGGATATCGTCTGACCTCACGTTGTTGGTGGCGCACACGGTAGCAGGAGGAATATGGTGATCATGCTCTCTCCGAGTGGAAGGCCGGTGGTGTGGAAAAAGACCTCTGTGAGACTCGCGAAGAAGAGGCGGTGGGCGTTAATAAAAGCTCGAGGGCATCCAGAGTCTAATGGAATCGGGTGCGTGGGTCATGATGTGATGGTAAGATGATGAGAATTGCATGTTGTCGAGCCGATTTTTGTAATGGCGCTTGCTTGAATCGAGATTAAATTGGGGTTGAGTAAGCCCGATCAATCGAACCCGATTTCCATTGTAATTAAACTCCATCCATAAATTTTTCATAATCAAATAAAAATTGGACCTAATGTGACATCCATTGGGCGCCTAGGACCAAATCGGCCACCGTAAATAGGCGGTAATAAAGAGATTAACGTTAAATGTCGCACCTCCGATCATCAATAGCACGCCGATGCATTCGCTACAGACCCGGTAGCATCGCCATTTCCCACGGTGACCGCAGTGATGCGAGATGCTGGAGTGGTAAATGGAGATGGCGGCGATCGGGATTGAATGAAGTATTCGTCGAGCCCCCAGTTGACCGGGAGACGGCGGCGTTATGGCGATTGATTGTCTGGCTAGCTTTAGTAGTGGAGGGAACCGAGTTGTCCCATTAAAGCATGGAAGGATATACTAGGCTATTACGGAATCACCATCTCTTCTTGAGAAGTCGTGGGTAGAGGGTGGATTCATCAGGTCGCGAGTTCCACATTCGGCGGCGGATCCTCGGCATCCACCAACAAGCGAGAAACTGACTGGTTTACACTTGTGACCGGGACGAAACTTGGCGTCACTGGTCAGCGAGGCGCACTTTCTCCTCATGACCATTCTGCGGTGATAGCCTCTTGATAGGAAGAGGTGCGGTAGCCGAGGTCACGGTGGTGTGGAGACGGAGGCTGGAAAAGCAATAGAGATATGGTGGTCGATTGAAACTCAAGCGGCCCGCGTTGCACTATCCTCCACCGATCTTGCTAATCCCATGGCATCGTGAAGAGAGGTTGGTTTCACCATATAGAGTTCTGATTGAATCTCATCCGAGGCCAGGAGAAAACAATTTAGGAGACTTTGTTGGCTGAGACCATGAACACGATTGGACAAACCCTCAAATTCTGGAGATGAGGGGACATGCGTGGAAGTTTAGGCGGAGCTTGAACAATCGGCTTCATGATTGATGAAGGGCGAAGGCCCAGATCGAGTTCGATTTGGTGAACAAAGGGTTCCCAATTGGAC
>NC_052476.1:4696814-4713882 GCF_009730915.1 Dioscorea cayenensis subsp. rotundata | reverse complement strand
CATATCTTTGATAGAACTCCTTTTTGAAAGATCTACCTAAGAGAAAGAGAGGAATGTTCTATTGTTGGTAAGAAGAAAGATCATTATGAAGCTATGTTTGGTGTAAAGCTATTGGTATAATACCCTAATTGGTCCCTCTACTTTTCAAGCATGGATGATTAGGAGATCATGCTTGAAGATATTGAAGGCTAAACTTGGATGAAGATGAGATCAAGTTTAGTAACAATATTTCCATGAGTTAAACGAAGATTATTTGGGAAGACCAAACTTGGGCCAAGTTTAAAAAAAAAGATCGGGAGATCTTCGGTGACCATCTTTGGTGAGATAGTTGCATGTGCCTTGGTGGGCATGTCCCTCGGGAGAGGGAGACCTACTGAAGTGATGAGAGGAAGGAAGCAATTGCAGGCAGGAGGAACTCGGGGGTTGAGTTAACTGCTAACAGGCGGATTGAATGAACCGGGAAGGTTGAAGGTCGTAGATTTGGGTGCAACTGGCTAGAACTCAGTCATGTTCAGTAATGTGGGTGACACGTCCGAATATGTGTGTGTGTACCGCAAGTGCACGGGTGTCGAAGTAATAAATACCCGGTGAGTCGGGTAGTCGAATCCACAGGGAACAGGGCTACTAGCACTAACTTCTTCTCTCGCTATCTAGCCTAATGATAATGGGATAGTGTGGTGATCTAATGTGCGAAGAGATGAACACCGAGACAAATATGCAAGGGTAAAAATGGAAGAAGAATCTCAATCAAGAAAAGTGGGGTATTCGGGCATTGCTCCCCTAGGATTCGTGTATTAGGTACCGGATAAGCAAAGTGTTTCTATGATGAGTAAGTTAAGTCATGAAAATCCAAACATAATCGGGTCTATCTCTAGATCACCGATACTAGTCCCTCACGAGGTCCCGTGGAGAAATCGCTCAATCTCAACACCTCACACCACATATGACCGCAGAAAGCACTCTAGGGATTCCAAATTGTGTATCCAATTCCTAAAGATTGATCCAACCCCTAATTCCCTGCGAAGGATCCTAACCCCCTACAAGGTCCCGGCGGAGAAATCGAGCAATCTCACGCCTCCCACCAAATATGGTTGCATAGAGCTTAGGGAATGGAGATAAAATACACCAATCGGAGGGGAAAGGGGATACTTCACTATCTCATGATTCACCCTCTCAACCCCTCTTCAATCTTGAGGTTCTAACCCTAATGGAGATCTCTCTCCCACCAAGGCAACAAATCATGCAAACCAAATAACCATAGGATCAATAAGGCAAGCAAGCATTAAACAATCAAGAATGAAACTTAACCAAACTCGGATTAAATAGAAACACAAAGCAAATCCACAAAAAGATGAGAATCCTAGGGTTCACAAGCCCAAATACCCTCTAGGGTTTTTAGCCCTCCATGGAGCAACATACAAAACACACCATCAATGAATGAAAGTACATTAAAACCATAGAAATAAACCCCTTATATATGAACCGATGGCCTTGATGGAGAGCTTCGACGCCTTGAAGGACCCACTCCGAGCTAGGTTCACCGTGGCTTCCTTTATGCTATGACGGAGGAGGAATTGATCAAAGTTGGTGACGAGCGCCTCCCAAAGCCGCAGAAGACCTCCTCTCCAAACCCCTAGCCGCCTCACCCCTCAAGAGCCGCACAAAAGATGAGAAAGAATAGGGCAAAAACGGCTATTTATAGGCCTTAGATCGCGCCTCGTCACGTGCCCTCACGCGCCTGCGTGGATTTTTCCACGCCACCGCATGGGCTCGCAAGAATATCCACGCGTGAATGCGAATTTTGTTACAAGAATGCTACATGAGAATTGCTACAAGATTTTTTTCACAAAACGCGATCCCGAACACTCTTCTCTAAGGCCACATGTCCGGGCACACGTCCATGTGGTAGGCTATAAAACTTTTTCTTCATCGACGTATCTTTGAGAGGTCTTGCAATCTTCACAAAGAGAAGGAATATGAAGATGTGGTCGCCTTTTGTGCCCTTCCAAATAGTGAATTGACTTGAATCGCCTTTAGAAGTTGGCACACATCTCCACGCTTATGAACCGCTCTCGTGTCTTGATCCTTGAATTGAACAAGAACTCCCTAACATTGTGTCTTTATAGCCTATCTTTTGCTTCCCTTTTTACTCTTTAAAGCATTCACAACCTATATGCATAAAAGAACACCAAATACACAATATGAGACATAAACCACAGTAAAAATGATGCTCAATGCATGTAAAACATATATAAAAATATGTCTACTCAAGCACTTATCAGTGGGCCATGTTGTAACTGGGTGTTACAACATCTAACTTTGGAAGATGTCCAAGTTAGGAAGTCGCAGAGAATTTTTTTTTTTTAAAAAAGAAGGTTTATTTAGACGTCGGTTCGTCTATATAAGAGATCATGCTTGAAGATTTAGGATGAGCTACCAAGCAAAAAGACCCTTGGGTGAGGGTTGAGGAGTGTAGGAATCAGCTAATCGTAAGGGGATATTCTTTGTCTTGAGAGAGTGAGAGAGTATCGTACTCTTTATTCTTAAGCCTCTTTTAGTGAATTGATTTTCTGGGCCTGAGCCTCCAGATGTAGGCAAGGTTGTGCCGAACTGGGTTACCAATTTGCTTGTCTTCTTTTTTTTGCATGATTGTATATGTGTGTCAACTCTTCAAGTGAGTTTTTGAGTGATTCTCCTTATCACACCACCCACCGGAACCATCAGGTACTCGAGCGTATAGTTGTAGGAGGGAGTAGGAGGTCTTAAGTTGGCTTCGCTTTGAAGCAAGGCTCAGGAGAGGAGGTTAGGCACTAAAAGAAGAAATAAAAAGTGCAGGAGATGGAAAGGGTGATAAATACACAATAAATGTATGTTAAACTGTTTTTATTGTGGATTGTGGAGTGGATTGGTTGCCCTACTGCTTATGAATTCTTCTTTGTGGTTAATTAATCTAAAGAGACAATACTGATAGCTTTTGGATCCTAATCAGAGTGGAGGAAGGCTTATAAATCAAAAGCAAAGGCGACGTCAAGTCAAATCACGACGTTGTTGATTTCTGAAAGCCCTTGAACAATCATAGCAAAAGGGTTTTTTTAATAAAAGCTTCTCTCAACCCAAATTATTGATTGGAAACATCCCACACCCTATGCTACACCCATAGGATATATATACTTTTTGCCTCTTATCTTCATCATAAGATCTTAGTCAAATAATAAGATACACCTTATTGTTTTTCATACCCTGGTATTGACTATTAGCTGTAAGTTTCAATTTGGATTTAATTTTACTGGATGGACTAGCATTTTGGGTAAACTAGAAAAAGCAATTAAATTAATATTTTTCATAACGGAAAAGCATAATTGACAATGTAAATACGGAATAAAGCATTAAAAAAGTCAATAATAAATGATAGACGCAACTCTAAATTTTTAAAACATTAAAGAGTCAAATATTTGGAAAAGTTTTGTAAAATTGAAAATGGACACCAAATGCTAAGTGGCTACCAAAAGTCCATGTCATTTGCACCAGTAGAAGGTGTTATGTTAGCATTCTGGCATCCATGTTAATACATCTTCGCCGGAATGCCTCAAATGTCATGTCGGTGCAATCAGATTGAAAGTTAGTGTCCATTTTAATACAAATTGAAAGTTGGTGCTCAAATTAAAATAAAAACAAAGGTTAGTACTCAACTAAGAAAATGCTTAGGTGAATTTTCAAGAGTATAAAGCCCAAAACCCATATTACTATTATAAAAAAAATTATATGTAAAAGCTTTAAGGGAGGAATAAAAAAAAAATTGTTATGGCTACCAGCCTACCTCCATGTGCATGCTTGTTCTTGAGATTTCTTTTTATCTTTCTTTTTTAATATATATATATATATATGGGACATAATTATTTATTTATTTTTTATTTTTTTGCTTTTTATTTTTGCCACCACCATACATAAGAGTGGATTTTATTACATCTCAAGTTAAAAGTTAAATTTGAATTCTTCCTAACTTAAAGGTGAAAGGTTCTTGCTTACCCACATATGTTAAAGGAAATTAATATTGTTTGTTGATGTGCTCTTTTGTTGTCAAAATAAGTGGAAAAAAATATTGTGCTCTTGTCTAATTCAAGAAAGATAAAACAATTTAAAAATAAAATACACATTAAAAGGAAGAACATTTCAAAAACTTTATTGTTTCCTAATTTTGCAAGATTGGATGGAGGTTTTTTTTTTTAATTATGTGGTTTCTTCAATTAATAAAAGAAACAAAACCATTAATTAATTTTTTTTGTTTTTTGAATAATAGGCAACAAGTGCTTACGAATATAAACAAGACTCTAACAAGATTAAAACCCCGACGCATGTCAGATGTACAAGACAAAAAAATAATATAAAAATCCCTTGATGAACAAAGATATAAACAAAGACGGGAACAATACTACTGAGAGAGGGATTTGAATCCATAATCTCCCCCTTTATACTTTTGACGCTCATACGATTTTCGGGCTTATCCAATCATTGGACAAAACCATTAATTATGCTAACTCTTTCTTTTTTAACAAGAATAAAATCATCAATTTAGTTAAGAATTTTCCAAGTAGCATAAAAAATGATTTTAAACATGATTTGGTTTGATTTTCATGATTGTAAGTTTTTTTAGTGGAATTTTAAGAGGAATTAATAAAAAAATTATTTTAATGTCATAGGGCCAGCTTTCAGATGAAAAAAAAATAATTTTTCTTGCCAAATAATGAAAAATTAATAACATTAACTAGTTTAAAAATAAAAACCGATGTTCCTATTTTACAAAAACTAGAAAAATCACAATTTTTAATTTTTTCTTAAAAACTAATGGCTCATGCACAATAACCCACATAATATTAATTTTTGACTAACATACGACAATATAGCTTTTAAGTCAACAATTTTCTTACATTTTCGATACTAAAACTCGAGCATTGTAACACCTCTTTAAAATCACACATAAATCTTTGTTTAGAAACAAAACCTTCTGAAATATCTCTTTAAACCTTTACAGCAGAACTTCTACTCCATTTTCATCAAAAGGTATTTGGACTATCCCTATATATGTTAACATTTAATATGAGGTCTCTTCATAAAAATGCTTTTCAACAATCAAAATTAAAGCAATGAACCTAAAAACTTAATCAAAGCTAAATAAATATGTTTTAAATTCAAATGTGTTAGAAGATGGTTACTACATTAATCAATAATATAGTATTGTACAAATCTAAATTAAATAATATACAATGAATATATATATATATATATCTATACACACAAAAATGCATCAAAGTTGTGGGATTTCTCACCAACTGCATCCATGACATTAACTCTAAATTCTAAACATAAAAAAAATCATAACTAAATAAAATAAAAAAAACATAACAAACATGATGAGAGGAGATCACAGTAACGTTGCACACATGTACCAATTAAAAAGTTGTTCTTTATGCACTATGGGGTGGTTTGGTTGGGGATAATATTTGATTACCCCTAACCAAATGACTGAGTAATCTTATATCACCTCATTTGGTTATATAAAATGAGAATATTTTATTGTTAATTTTGTAATTTTAGTTATAATAATAAAAATAAAAAAATATTGATTAAAAAATAATAAATATG
Source organism: Dioscorea cayenensis subsp. rotundata (assembly GCF_009730915.1). Taxonomy (NCBI): domain Eukaryota; kingdom Viridiplantae; phylum Streptophyta; class Magnoliopsida; order Dioscoreales; family Dioscoreaceae; genus Dioscorea; species Dioscorea cayenensis. The sequence goes on along the minus strand of NC_052476.1, from coordinate 4,708,242 downwards.
TGTGATCTCAAATTTGGGGTCATCCACCCCCCACCCCTAAATTTGGGGCATGATTTGGGGGTGGGTTGGAGCCAAGGTCCCCAAATTTAGGTCATTTCTAATCTACAACCTCAATTTTTGTCTCAAATCCCAAATTTGGTTATGCTACAGTAAATTATACTTCAACCACAAACCTGAAAGTTTACATCAAAAAATTATATTCTCACAATATTCCTTACACATCTTTTTTTTATTACTATTACTATTTAATACAATAATACTTGAAATTAATTATTTTTAACAATGATTTAATTAAATATTTATTACAATTTAATATTTTACTAATAAAAATAATTTAATAGCTCAGTTTATTATCGATGAAAGTGTATACAGTATTATCAATATTATTATGAATGTATTTTGTTTTAAATTTATAGTGCATGTGTCTTTCATTGCTTTTAATATATTTTTAACTATTGCAGTTTAATTAACATAAATTGACTAGTTATAATTATATTCATGAATTATTAACTTTTTAATTTTAATTACAATAATAAAAAAATAAAAAAATATTGATTAAAAAAATATATAGTGCTTGATCCCAAATTTGGGATCATTCATCCCTCAAAACTCTAAATTTGGGGGTAATATTTAGAGGTGGGTTGGAGTTAACCATGACCCCAAATCTGGGATTTGGAATAATTGTAGGAGATGCCCGCCTAATATTAAAAGCTCACACAAATGACCTACACGTAGAATTCTTCTATATGATATTTAATTTTGTAATAAAAAATAAACACAACAAGCACTCCAATATTTCAACCAATTAAAAATCCTCCATTTCATCAAGAGACTAGCAATAGAAACCTTCCACGTGTTACGCCAAATAACAAGTCAGAATTTCTGGTCCCCATAGGAACTATCATGCAAAAATGGAACCAATGCCAGAGAATCCCAACACATGAAACCCTAGCCATGGATCTCTACAAAGAATGCTCGGTGATCCCTTATCCCCAGTTTTCTCTACACCTCGTAATCCTTCAGATCACTCACCATTGCGAAGCTCATAATCCCTTGCTATAAGCTGATGCCACTTACGGAGCCTGACCCGGAGGTTCCATCTAGAGGCAGATCGTTCTTGATCCAGACTCCGCAAGATCGAAATGTACTCTCCCATATTCTATGCGGCTTACATCGCCACCCCGCTCAATCTCGTGAAGTGCAACATACCGGTGAGATTTTAGTCTCGTTTATTTTATTCTTTTGGTTGATTTTGCTTTTGTTTCTTTTGGGTGGATTTGTGATTTTTGTGCTTGTTTGGATCTTGAGAAAGTTTTGATCTTTGATAGTTTTGTTTCATTGCTGAAATTCCTTTTGGTGTTCACTTCTTCAGCCATTTGTTTTGTTGTGATTAATCAATGTTTTCTTTATGACCTTTATTTAATTATGTCATTCCGTGCTGTAACTTGTTGAAATTTGGGAAAGAATTTGAAAGCTGTGTTCTAATGTTTAGGAATTATTGGACATGATCCAAAGGCTATTGATTCGCACCAATTTTTATTTCGGTGCATTTTATTACTTATTGAATTATGTCTAGATGAATTAAAGGTTTCATTGGCTAATGTCAAATTATGAAAATTAATTTAAGTGATGAGGAGAATTTTTTTTTAATGCATATTGTAGGATAATTATCGAATACTTTTTATTTCCTTTGCAAATTAACATGTTCTCAGTTATCTATTACTAAATACGAAATTGTGACAAAGCTGTGTTATTTATTATTTTATTTTGTGTTTACATTATAAATTTGTTCTTAGCTTTTTGGGACAAAATCTAAGATGCTCACTATCAATATAGAATAAACAGGTTAATGTGTAATTAAAATTGAATCTAAGCTTTTCATGTAAATTTTCCCTTGCTATCTTAATGGAATAAACTAATAGATTAAACTCAGTGTCCATACTATTATTTTGAATCATGTTTGTTTTGTGTGATCTATTTGTATTATTGTTTTAAAGGAATAAAGATCATTGGTGTCCCATTTACATTTGTGTAATGCTGGATTGCTCATTGATGTTTATTCATCACTTGGCACATGTTACATCATTTATGTTCACCCCATTACAAAAAATCTCCTATGTTGCTTTTAGATTGATCCAACAAAGTACAAAAGCATTTCATCTGTGTTTAGGGTCTTGCTAAAAGAGCAAGCCTTAAGAGGTTGCTTTAGGGGCAGGGTGCCTACCTTGCTGGGTGTATAGTGCTCAGGGTGCTACCACTAAAGTGATCTTTGATGTGGCTCTTTGTCCATTGGTGGCCATGAACATCCACGTTCAAATGCAGCCATGATTTGCTAGGGGCATGTCTGATGGTGCATTGAAGTGTGTAAAGTCAGAAGGTGCCTTAGGGTATGGATCTTAGTATCAAATATTATTATTTTGCATAAATGGTTCTTTTTTATTAATTTAGTCACTACTTTTCATTTTGAAACTTTAGGTTGTCTAATGGGCTGGTTACACCTTGGAGTCATTATATTCCTTGTAATCTTATTATCTTTGCCTTTTGTCCTTTACTAGAGTCAATATCCATAAAATTATTAATCGAATTATGTGACATATTTTATTTGCTAAAATGAATTATGTTAACCAATATGCTTCAACTTCCCCTTTTCTTGTGAATGCTAACTAAGTTAGACAACATTGATTTTGATTTTCATAATAATTTTTCCATTGCATTCTATGCCTAACCTAAATCAAATCTGGCTTCTCACTAGATTGAAATCAAGATAAACAAGTATACGATTTCACTAATTTGGCTCAAAGAATCTGTTATAACCTGTATATGACCTAAATTATCTACCGTTGCTAAATAATTATAGCTGACTCTTAGACGGGCTCTTGCGCTAATGTCAATGCATTAGTTTTGTGTTGTTTGGTTTAATAATATTAAGATAGATGAACTCCCTTTCCTAGTCAAATTGAAAAGAACTAGAGACTAATTTTCAAACTCTCCTTTGTTCATGTTTTCCATCTTTGAGTTCTTTCCATAGATGATTATACATGATTTCCCAAGAGTATTGAATTTTTCTAGTTAGATTGCAAATTTAAAAAATTGGATTTGGATACATCAGTAACTAGTACAAAATTAAAATTCATGTAAAGTTGAAACCTGAAATGCTAATGGATAAAAGTCAACACTAAGTAGCATCGGTGTTATTTTGTATTTAGCAACCACATATAACATAGTAATTCCCCTCTACTAGATTCAGGTATCGTTGGATGCAAAAGAAAACAAGTTGCAAAAGTCTTAGGCTAATGCAATTTTATGTTTGTATTAAGTTTGACTAAAATCTTGTATGATCCCTTTACTGTCTTATTACCCAAGGGGCATTTATAGCTATTGGAGGATCTGATGTTCTGTTAATAATTAATTTGTACCATTATCCATCAGATGATACAATTGGACTTCTGAATTTCTCGTTAGACATAAGAGATAAATGACTCATGGATATCAGACTGAATAATCTAGTGTTATGCTCAGGCCTTTGCCTTAATTTTAACTTTTTTTCCTCACATAGTTCTTCTTGAAACATGACTCTGATTTTTCAAGATTTTATGTGTGCACAGATCAAATTGTCTTCTCTACTTGAGTCTTGTCCAATTGAGTGGAGTTGCACATAATGTACTTTGGTCTACAAATTGCTTAAAGCAATCTAAATCAGATAATAGCTAGAGAAATATATATATATATATATATTAAAGTTTAATTACTTAGTGGTAACACAATAGGGATGCTTATGAGTTTATTGTATTTTTCTAATATCTTAATTGCCATCTAATCACGATGGTTCTAGCACTTGCATATTTACAGATATCATTTCTCTGCAAATTGAACATCTTGAAATTGGTTACTAACTTGTCTACTTGTCCAGCTTGCAATGCCCTACTTTTGACTCTATTGGGCGCATGCTTTTAATTGAATCTTTCTCCTGATTTTTGACATACTTTTTTTAGTGTAACTTTGGGCTCTAATGTCCATATATCTAGCTTTGACTCACCTGTTATCATTTGTCACGTCTCCTTGTTCTTTGTAATCGCACAAGTGTGTCATCTGGATATCCTCATATCATCATTTGTCTGGTTTCTAATTGCTTGAAAGATGCTATTGGTTGTAAACATGTTGCAAAATGTTTGATGAAAGTTTGAACAATAGTATGAATAACAGCTGGGCACTGGGGGCATAATATGTTTTCTTGATTCAATCTAGAAAACATTCCTGCAATTGTAACATAAACACTAATTATATTATATCAGCAGATACAATTATGAAATTTACATCTTTTGGGACTATTGTTGGGATGATAATATGATATACAAGCATGCCATTCCAACACCAAAGGTGGATCAATGCAGTAAAACCTCTTCAGCAGTGAGTGAGCTTTGCATGAGGTTATATTGCTGGGGTTTTCTGTGCTATTGTTTCTCATCCAGCCGACAACCTTGGTTCTTCCCTTAACAATGCCAAGGGAGCAACTAGAAGTGAAGTGAGTATATACTCTCTTCATGCCCATGTCATTGGGTCATGTCACATTTGGTGAAAATTAAATCTCCGAAAACTATATGTTTCTGATTGATCAGGGTGTGAAGAAGCATGGGATGTGGGGTCTATTCACCACTGGCCTTCCTCCTCCCATTGTTATGATTGGGAATACATGATGCCTGCTTAGTTCTGATTTTGTTCCTTGTTAATACAATCTCTCACCGTTACTGAATCTAATACTAGTTGTTTTACATCTCAGACCCACAATTGGTGATGATACTGCTTACTTGACTGAGAATAACTAGTGGTAATAAAGAAGGTTTCTAGTGGTCATAAAATGGAGGCCGGAATTTATAATCTTTTTGCATTGTTTACACCTTTCTGTATCTTGTATTGCTTTCATCATGAATCCGGTTCTCTCATCTTTGATTTATATCTAAACTTTGTATGTAATAGCAGGTGCTCTGCTCTGAATTTAAATGATATATGAAGTTAACTTTATGAGAGAATTTTTGTAATTCATTGATTTTATGGGGGCATACATGCAAAAAACTATGCAATTAACTAATTTCAAGTGTTATTTTAAATTGAAAATGCCTACCTAAAAACAAATAATAATTTAAAAGAAAGTTTTATATCTAATTAGGTTGTCCCATGTACAAGGAAAGAAAATCCTTTATCTAAACACTTAACTAGTGTGGAAGGCTCGTGCTGACGCTACAGGGTTATATATAAAGTTATTTTTTTATTTTTTCAATTTGTTTGTTATTTTATATATTCTCATTGTTCTTTTTTTTTGGGCAAAAAAAATCTAAATATAATAAATATTTCATTTGTTGATAATTGATGTTTATTATAAGCGGTGTAGTAAGTCTTGGAAAAAAAGACCATTTACTTTATAAGCATTTATTCATGCATTAAACATATGAAAGAGTTGTTTAAGTTTTCTATTGTCCACTCAAAATAGCAAAACAAAGGGGTACAAAATGAAATATCTTTACTTCATTCATGGTTGTCATTATGGATGTGCATCAGACACAGTTGTGTGTTCAACATCGTCATCCATGGCAGCAGACAGGTTGAGGTCGATCAGAGTCATTACCGATGGGTTTTTGGGAGATGAATTGAATTTGAAAGGTTTTTCGGCATTGTTCTTTGATGAGTCAACTTGTAAAAGAATAATTTCATAGTTAATTTTTTTTTCATTAAGTCATGTGAAGTTGTTAATTGGGAAGATATAATAAAAAAAAGATGCTATAGTCACTAATGCATGAATAATTTAGTGTTACATTTGCTTTTAAATGATAATCGGACTAAATCAATTAGTTATGTATTTCATTTTGTATTTATTAACTGATATACAAGTATTATCATTATATGTGATTATTTTTTTTTCATAAATCATGGTTAGCCCAAGTTGCATTTGTAGTAAACTTGATATTTTCACATATAGGTTGTAGTTTACAATCGGTCATATTTGTCTATAATGTTGTTTTTAATTATATCTTTATATTTAAGTAGGAATTACATATTTTTGGGAGTGTTCCAGTTGCTCAGAGTTCCAATTTAGTTTTGATGGTACTTCTTCATGACATGGGTAGTAGTCCAGTCATTTCAGTAGAATTTTTCACACATTAGTAATAAATATCAAGAAATTCATATTTAGTAAAATTTTTTCAAAAACATCTGTAAAACTTACCTCGAGTTTATCAATTATCTCCTTTGTATTTGAAGCGTAGACAATGATATGGTGTGCACTTTGTTTTATGAAACCTTCCTCTATAGCTTGCTCAATAAAGGAAAGTAATGAGTTGTAGTATCCATCAATGTTTCAGCAATCCAATCTACAACAAAGCATAATTTAGTCATTTTTTTTTGTAATTATCATTGTGTAAGTGTATAATTGGAATCACATTACTGGCTTATTATGTATGCCTAATTGTGCCCACGTAATTACTTCAAAAAGGTTCCTCAAGGGTCCCATAACCTCATGCATAATAATTACACTTGACACGAGTGGTTTTTTTTTTGTTATTTATTTAAAGGGGGGAAACTATAATAGTTATCCAATAGTGATAACAAAATGAAACATTGCATAGTGAACAACATTTTTTTCGTTTTTTTGTGATCCAAATTAGGTATAACTAAATATTATCACATGTAAAATACAAACCAGGCATAGCAATAAAGGCATCAGAATGTAGGCTCATTTCTGTTTTCCTCTAGTGTATATTTTCAATTGGTTTTAAATATGCTATAGTGACACCAGTGATCTGACAATAAAAACAATAATGTATAAAGAATAACCATTGATATCTATGGTTTGAGGTTTTGTTTCTTGAGAGTTTGTAATATACAAATAAAAAAATCATTTCCATACCTCTTTATCCATTAGAGCCTTGGGAATCACACTAAGTAGATAGATATAAGATTTAGTTAATATCTTCAGAAGTTTTTTATGAAATGAATGGACTTTCAATAATTTTTTTTAAAAAAACATAAACCATACCCAAGAACATGCCTTCAACCATCAAAGACAGTTTAAGCAATCAAGCCCATTAATCCAATATTACCTCCTCCGTATACCAAATCAATATTTTTCATCACCTGAAGTGCGAACATTTGAATATTTTTCATTTATTAATTTATGTTTAAGAACAATGACAGAGAAAAAATATAGCAAGGAAGAGAGAGTGATGAAAAGAGAAATAAAAACAAACTAAAAGGAAGAAACCAAACCAGTTCTTTGGCAAGATCAATGGCAGCATCCTAGTAACTCTTTTTATTTCCTAAGCCACTACTACAAAAAACACAAATTGTCTTGAATTTGGATGTACTCATTCTCTCTTTGTCCTTTTGCTTTATCAACACTGCAAATTACAGTAAATTTATATCATAAAATTAAGTGGGAGAAATGAATAGCATAATAAGGAAGGATCACTTAAAACTGCAAGAATGATATGCATTTTTTAAAAAAACAATTGTTTGACAATTAAACAATCATAATAAGGAAGGATGAGAAAATAGGACCTTGGATGGATTAACATTTACAAACATTGGAGGATGGAGTGTTGTTGGGGAGGATTACTCTAGCTTTGTGTTTTTTTTTTTGTTGGGATAGCCACAACTACCTCACAAATGAATATATAGAGAAATGGTTGGTTTGGGTTGTTCTACTTTAATTATTGATATAATTTTTTAAATGTATTTTTTATATTATATTTTTGCATCTAGTCAAAGATATCAATCATGTTTTGTCGGTCCTTCTTAAAAGAAGAGTAGATTTGGTTTATATTTCTACATTTTTAACTTCATAAATAAATAAATATCATGTTAAATGTTTAAAAAATTGGGTGTATATATATAAATATATATAGCTATTTTGTGGTTATTAGATGGTTGTTATTAATAACTATGTGTAATGTATTTATGAGAAGGAAAATGATTGAAAAAGAGGGACTAAAGGGGATGTTAGTTCCGTTGGTGTGGTTTGTGGGTTTAAAGAACATCAAACGCTCATAGAAATTTCACACAAACCATACAAAAAGAGACATACAAGATTGGTAACCCAGTTTGGTGTTAACTCACCTAAGTCTGGGGGGCCAAGCTTGGAGATAAACAATCCACTAAAAGATGTGAAAATACATGAGTACAAACACTTTGTCACTCACTCTCCCAAATAAAAGATTACTACCCTCTCTAAATTGTCTAGTGCCCACACACTCTCCTCCTCATGAGTCACACCCAATCGCAGAGTAAGGTAGATTATATCGACGCCTCAACGTCCCAAATATAGTCCATACCTCTTTTAACTATTGCAACTCTTGTTGTAACACAACTTGCAACATGGCCATGACTGCTGACTTGACTGAGTTCTAATTACGTTGCAAATGACCTCAAGACCCATCAACCTTCCCAGTCATGCTTAGTCTGAGTTGGTGCAGTACGATCTCCCAATCTTGATTACTGGCAACTAGTCTACCTTCTCAGTTCATCACCACGCAGCTCCCTCGCAAGTGGTGCACGTCTTTGTGCGTCTTCACAAAACTTTCCAAACTTGATCTTTCAATTCACCCAAGTTTGACCTTCAAATCTTCCCAAGAATAAATCTTCAATCAATCATTCCGATCATGCCAACAATAAGTATGTCTTCAATCATATCCTTAATAGTTTTCAATCATTGCTATTAAGGTTCTTCAAATCATACCTTTAATATAATTCAATTATACTATTGATAGGTATTTCTTCAATTAAGCTCCATCCATATTTAGTCTTCAATCAAATCACCTAAATATGGTCTTGATATGATCTTGTCTTCAAGTTGTAAGACATACCAAAAATAGCTTTACTAAAACCTTCAAGATATTTGCCTCCAAGCCAAGACTCCTTGCCATATCATCATTTATGCCACGTTACAAAAGTTGTCATGTCACCTTGACTAAGTGTCAAATCATACCAATTATAGTGCATTGCACTAACAGGGGTTTTTTTAAATTTTGGGAATTATTAAATCCATGAACTTTGATAAATTATTTTGTTATACAATTTATTTTGACAATGTATCTTGTTGAATTATTGTACAACAATTGCATAGTGATATAATACCAACTGTAAAAAAAATGATGATTATAAATAAATAATTAAAAGTTGTAAGTATATATTGTGAATAATTTTCATTATATATTAAAATTGGCTAAATTTTGGCTACATTATAGTTGTTAAAAGAGAAATAATTTTTATTAACATAAAAATGTTTCATATATGATAAGGAACAAAAATTTGAATTTATTTTCTAAGATTTGATAACTATTTGAATTGAGATTAATTGAAGAGCATGGGAAATGTTAAGTCTTTCAAATGTATGCAAATTAGTCAAAGACATATCATGTATGATTTGTTGTTCATAGTAGACAATCAATCAAAGTTTTTTTTATTTTTTAATAAACAACTTTTAACAATCGTATTAAACGTAGGCTATGATTTGTCTTTAGTTTTTTTATAAAAAAACTAATATTTGATAATTGCATTTTGGAAAGAAAAATAGAAAATAAGTTTTGTAAATTTTTTTTGCTATTATTATCTTATAATTTTAAATTCCAAATTAAAATATTATATTAAGAAGAGAAAAAACAAATAACGAAAGCAATTTAGTAACTAAATATTGTTAGGACAAGGCAATGCATTGTATATATACATATATAATTTCTAAAAACTCAATGAGAAACTTAAAAAACAAAGTCAAATACAAATTTCAAAAAACATAAAATAAAATAAAATAAAGTAATTTATTTTTATGTCTATACATGTATGAACGACAAAAAAACTATTAAACAAAATATGGAAAAAAGGGAAAATAAAAGAGAAAAATAGGAGCGCAATATACTATAATAGATTACAAACCAATAATAATCTTAAAAGGTGTCATGAATGGATTCCCAAACTCAAATTTGGTTTTCTTACTAATTTTTAAATATGTTAATAGTTTTTAAGTTTTTTTTATAAAAAACAAAGCATAAAAAATAGGAAACGAATAAAAACAGATTGCACTTTAATACTACCAAAAGCTAGCAAACCCTAAAATTTTGGATCCCGATGAGTAATTTGGAGATCTCCACTCATTTGTCTTCTTGATTGAATGAGAGTGATGAATAAATATATTGTGTTATAACTTATAATGGGTAAAAACCAAATTAATTCTTAGGCGTGGATCTTGACTTTTATATCCATTTTTTAATTAAATTAGGTTTGAATAAAAAAATATGGGGTTCCTTCCATTCAAAGCTTATCAAAATCACCCACTTTGTTTTTTTATTTAAAATTTTTAGGGTAGAGGGTGTGGTAAAGTCATAATGAGATTTTATAAACAAATGTGAGAGAAATTATAGATAGACTGAAATTACAGAAAAGAGAATTCTTTTCAGTTTTTCCAATGATTTTTCCTTACATTCCCTCACAAAAAAACCTTCAAAAGGCTTGGTTTCTTTTTTATTCATTAATTTTGAAAAAACTTACCTAGTTTATATTATCAAGTAAGTGCAGAAGAGTTTTCATGTGAGTTTCCATCAAAACAGGATTTCGGTAGATTAAAAATTTACTCTCAATAGACATAGAGGATGTTTCTGTAAAATCATATATTTACATATATAATAATATTTGGAAAATAAAATAGATCTTAATCAGATCATGTTCTCTCCCCAGACATGAGCTTAGTGGTGTCAATTGGGTCGTGCCCAGCCCAAGCACGGTGCTACAATACCGTGCTTGGGCTTGGCATGACCCAGAACCCCGGCCGTGCTAGGCTAGGGTTCCGTGGCCCGCTGGCCGTGCCAGCACGGCCCGCAACGGTCAATAAAGGGCCAAATGGCCCAAAACTCCATAATTCAAATTTTTTATTTTTATTCCTTTTATGGGGATTAAAAATTTAAAAATTTGAATTTATTTATTTATTTTTTGCTTTGTCGGAAAGACACTTTTACCCATCCCAACAATTAGTTTTATAGATATTTTAATCTTTTTGGAGACTAAAATTAACGTGATACACCTTTTATTAATATGATGGAGAATGAGAATGTAAAATTATAAATTAGTTGATAAATTAATTGATAATTTGTTGAGAATGTAAATTTATCTTTTATTAGTTTTCTAACTTTTTTTTCAATTTTTTCTGAATTTTTAAAATTTATTGTTATTTTTAAAATTTTATATTAAAAATAATAAAATATTAATGGGTGGGCCGGCACGGCACGAGCCCACCCAAAGTGGGCCGTGTCTCGTGCTGGACCGACCCTCCCATGTTGGCAAGCTGTGCCAGCCCGGGCACACACAGTGTCCAAGCCGCCTTGGGCCTAGGGATGGCAAAACGGAACCAACCCGATCCATCCCGGCTTTGGGCTTGTGATGGAACATCATC
>NC_052476.1:4659246-4695814 GCF_009730915.1 Dioscorea cayenensis subsp. rotundata | reverse complement strand
TATTGCTCTGATACCAATAGTAAGGAGATAGCTGGCAAAGATAAGAAGGAGATAGTAGTTACCTCTTAAATTCTTCTGTATTCCAAGTTCTTCAGCTAAATCTTAGTACTCAGAGTAAGAAAGGTCGAGAGGATCAAACTTGGAAAATTTTTCTTATATTACTCACTCGGAGGAATTCTATATCCTCTCTTCAATACATAGACTCCTTATATAGAGAGGAGTCTCAAAGCTTTTTACAATAACTATCCTTCACCAGTCTACAGATGAAGGGCATACTTAGTCACGAAGAAAAAATATGAAATTACATAAACTATCCTTCAACAGTCTATAGATGAAGGGCATACTTAATCACGAAGCAAATATATGAAATTACATAAACTACCCCTGAAGAGTTTTCAGATTTCCATAGCATAGGCGACTGAAGCGTCATCTTCTTCCATCTCATGTGTTATGTTGGTAGGACTACTCAGTCTCGTCCCAAAAACCTTCCGTGTCTTCCCTGGATTTGGGATGATCCTCGCTCTTATGAGCGACTCCATCGAGGACCCAAACTTTTAGTCGTCCAGTGTTTCTCCCGCAAAGTAATTCCGCAAATCATCTGCTGGTCCTTTAAAATTTATAAAAATATTCATGCTGGGTAATAGTTTGATTTATGCAATTTTTAAGTTAAAAGGACTATGTCAGAAAGTTGTGCCAGTGTGGGGTATGCCTCGCGAGAAAAATATTATGTGAAGCGGTATGAATGTTTTCCCACAGTACCTTGGTAGTTCTGAAACGATGTGAGCTTCAAAACCATGTCCCCTTGCATAGCTCCTTATTATTTCTTGGAGCTTTGGTCCAAAGAATGTTGGTAGCATATAATTGGGATATGCGGCTTTTGTATAGTATTTTTCAAGTTTAAATCATTATATGAATAAAATCTCTAAATTTTGCAATGAGAGCTATGATGGATAATAAAAGTTATTTTAACAAAAAAACATATTTGATTTATGTATATGGTTCATTGATAATGGAAACTTGCAAGTTTTCGAATATGCACCAACAAGAACAACATCAAATTTCAATGGTTTGAAATTAAATTAGTAGGTATGCAATGTGAATGGACATTGAATCAACATTTTACCCCCACCCATAAGGGCATGCTCTGGTTTAGTAACGTTATGCAACGGACGAAACCTTTGGACTTGATATCTTACTAACGTTGGTATATGTTGATATATTAGATGTCTAACTATAGGAGTAACGTGTTGATTTTGCATGAGTGAGATTATAATATTATGATCAATGTCTAACTGATTGATTATAATTTGTCAATTTTGAACATGTTTCTTAAATATGTTGATGATTTTAGAGATGCACATTTTTTTTTTAATTAAAGCATATCTCATAAACGTGTGACAAATGAAATATTTCAAATTAATTTGCCGTTAAAAACAAGCCCTTAGCTTTGTTAAAATGTTTTGAAAGACTTGATGTTTCTTCATATGTTGTTTGTTATTTTAATTACCTAGTTGCAACTCACCCTTTGCTATTTTCAATCTCAGATTGGAAAGGTAGATCTTCATGAATTGGACTATTAATTTTCAAGATGGAAAGCTTGGAAATAATGATTATTGATGTTTTTGGTTTAATTTATGTTATTAATGGTAATGGATTGGGAGTTGTCAATATTGTTCTATTTTGATGTTACCTACTATCAATTATATTTTAGAATTCATTATATTTGTGATATATATTATAAAACCATGTTATTGAGGAATAATGGAAAATGAATATTTGAGTGTTTGTGATTTATAATTGTATATCCATATAGCAAATATTGCGATCGCTGGGCAATTCTCTTAGCTAGAGTTACAATAGAACAATTCAGCCTTAATAGACATGGGAAGTTTATAATTTGCTAGAGGGCCCGTTTTGTCATATTGTTACATCATTTTTTCGCTAGTACTAGCGATGTGATAGTAAAATTTAGACATTTAGGGGTAAATAAAGTTTTATTAGTTTTATCTAAATGCGACATTTGCTACTAGTTTGCTATATTATGTTGTTTAGTGAAGGCTCATTTGAAAATTGTGGCATTACCTAGATTCTAGATTAATCCATGAGTTTTGAAAGTCAATGCTCTTGTTGTCCCCATGTTTTCATCATTATACAAAATAATGTTTTTTGTTACACATTTTTGCTACATAAAAATACCAAAATGTGTTGCAAAATGCAATCCGTGGCATAGTTTAAGACACAAAAATTTGTCGCGTTGTAGATATCACAAAATTTTGCAACACTTTTGAAAAATGTGTCACAAAATTTATGATGCAAAACAAAAAAACGTTGCAAACTTCATTGCAATTCATGAGTTCGGAAAGACAATATTTGCAAAATTTGCAATTTGTTTTTGCAACAATATGTGAGACTAGTTTTGCAACACATTTTATGTGTTGCAATTATGTGAGATTTTTTGTGACAAGCTTTGTGATGATACATTGATTATTCCAAATTGTGTCGCAAATTCATTGTTCATGAGATTTTAAATTGCAACACAAAGGTTGTGATTATTTGCAACAATTTTTAGAACATTTCTTGCAAGAATGTTTTAATTAATAATTTACAATACTCAGCAACCACTTTTACAATATTTTGCAAAATAAATATTACAATATAAAAGTGTCTAATACCACAATCCAATATAATAGTCCAAAAATCTAATATGAGAATATAAAAATATAAAAGTATCTGATATAATAATCTAAAATGTCAAATCCATTTTGTTGCAATTTCATCGACACCTTTTTTGTCTAGATGTTGGCCTTAAGGCGGAGACAATTCATAGCCTAGTTTAGAAGGAACTCTTTCCCACTAAAGGTGTCACTTTGTCCTAACTTGCTACAACAATACTGAAACTTGTAGGTGTATTGTTGGTTTGAGTGGACAAGCCATTAGCTTTGACTAGTCCAGACTTGAATCTAGTTTTTCATCTAATTCTCCAACAACACTTCTGCAAATACTAGAAAGTTGAAGAACCAGATGCAATAAGCAAATAATAATGATAAATAACACAAAATAAAACACAGTAAACTATAAGCAAACATACATGTTATCACCACAGATGATATGCAGCCAATTTGGGCTAAATTTGACTTTGGCTCTATCAAGCTTAAAAAGCTGGCGTTACTACATGAAATGGAAGCTCTAGATACCTTAAAGGAGATGCGTTGCCTAACGACTTTGGAGACCAAGCAAGAGCAGGTTCTTTTTGAGAAGCTTAGTGAGATCCGTAAACAAGAAGAGATTTATTGGCGTTAACGATCTAGGCTTCAGTGGCTGAAGGAAGGTAATGAAAACACAAAGTTCTTCCATGTTATGGCGAACGAGCGTAAGAATCGGAATCTTATTCGTAGCATTTGTCAAGATGATGTTGTCTTTACAAATCCCTTTGATATCAGCAAGGTTTTTGCTGAGCGTTTTTAGCAGCAGTTTGGCCTTCAGCGGGCTTTAAGGTTTAAGGTAGATCTTCAGAAGCTTTTGGAATATAAGCATTAGGTTAACCTTTCCCATCTTGAATGACCATTCACGTTGGATGAAATCAAGGGTGCGATCTTTGACTTGGGAGGAGACAAAGCCCCTGGCCCTGATGGCTTTCCTTTACAATTTTTTAAACAATTCTGAGATACAATTAAGTTGGATCTCCTGAAGCTTTGTGAGGATTTCTATTGTGGGAAAGCCAATTTAGAGAGAATTAACTGGGCTAGTATCATCCTCATTCCGAAGATTGACTCTTCTGAGTCACCTGGGGACCACGTACCCATTAGTTTAATTAATTTTTCCCTGAAATTTCTCTCTAAATTATTGGCAACCTCGCTAAGTTCGGTCATGAATGACCTGGTTAACTTTATGCAGTCTGCTTTTTTAAAAGGAAGATATATCTTGGATAATGTTGCTACTGCAGAAGAGTTGATCTTCAGTATTCATAAGCGTAGTATGCCTGGTCATATTCTGAAAGTGGACTATGCTAAGGTTTTTGATATGGTCAATTAGGATTTTCTCTTTTATCCCCTGGAAACTCGAGGATTTGGTAATAAATGGATGGGATGGATTCAAAATCTTCTATTCTTCTCTAAGGCAAATATTTTGGTGAATGGGTCTCCTAACGGCTACATTCGCTACCACAGGGGACTGAGACAGGGGGACCCGTTAACACCTATGCTATTTGTTTTAGTAACAGATGTGCTTAGCTCAATGTTTTCTCATGCGTTGAGATCTAAGATTTTGGTTGGAGTCCCTCTTGGCGAGTTTGGTAGAAGTTGTAACCTGCATTATGTTGACAATTTATTAGTCTTGACAATCGATGGCCTCGAAGATCTCAGGATATTGAAGCTGATTTTATACTTGTTTGAAAGCATATCAAGACTAGAAATTAATTTTGCCAAAACTTGCCTTTACTCGAGTTATATAAGGGTTCTGCCGGAGGTTGGGTTTACCGAAACTTTAAATTGTGACATTGGTTTACTCCCTGTCACCTACCTGGGAATCCCTATTTCCGATAGAAGGCCCAGATGACAAGATTGGGAGGGGATCATATTGAAGGTGAGAAGAAGGCTTTCATCTTGGAAATTTCAGCACTTATCTTTAGGTGACGTCTAACCTTGGTGAACTCGGTCCTATCTACCCTTCCAACTTATTGGATGCCCATTTTTAGATTACCGTGTTGGGTCATTAAGGATATTGATTTGACCAGAAGAGATTTCTTATGGTCTGGTCCAAATATTGACCATCCGGGATATTGGTTGGTTTGTTGGAAGAACCTTTATCCATCTTGTGATCAAAGGGATGGGGAGTCTTGGACCTGCATAACTTTAGCCAAGCATTGTTGGGGAAATGGTGGTGGAAGTTTGTGATGGAACCTAACTGCGATGGTGCTTTGGTCCGCTCGAATTTGTTTCCTAGACTTACGGGTCGGATCTCTTTTTTCTGAAAAGGTTTTCTAGCTCTTTACCGGCCCTAAGAGGATGTATTTTGCACAATATCAACTCAGGGGACGAGACTCTTATTTGGAAAGATCGTTGGCTTAATGGCATTGGGCCCATGCATTTGTGGCCTGAGGAATTCAAAGCTTGTCATCATCCTAATGGCACTGTGTAGGATCTTAGCCACATGCATGAGGTGGTTCATTTTTTGGGTTATCAGGAGACTTGGCCAATTAGGGATCATCTACGGGTGCTTGACAAAGAGCTAGGGGATAAGAAACGGTGGATGCTCATAGAGAATAGTGCTTTCTTTATGTAGTCTTTCTATAATTTTCTAAATGACAATGGATTATGTTGCCCGGTGGCGAAGTTCTTTTGGCGTAACACTTGCCCACTGAAAATCAATATTTTCAATTAGCTTGTTTGGAAGAATAAGATTATGTCTCTCAAAAATCTCGAGGAAAAAGGTGCAATAGGCTCCCAACTGCTACTTGTGTTCTGTGCCACTTTGAGATTGAATCAATTAATCATCTCTTCCTTTAATGCCCTTTTGTTAGACATGTTTGGGATTATGTTATCAGACTTCTCCAACTGCCTGAACTGCCTCTCTCCATGAGCTTGCTTTGTGAGTCGTGGAGGTCGTCGGTTCAACCTTCTCTGAGGGGCATGGGAAATCTTGTTGTTAAAGCACTTGTGTGGAATATTTGGTTTGCTAGAAATGATTGTATTTTCCACACCAATGTCTTGCCGTCTCATGTTATTATTTTCAAAATTGATAATATGCTTTTATCTTGGTTCACATCTGTAACAACGGGTGCCAAAGAGAAGTTGGAGGACTCCATGTCGGCTATTCGCAGAAGCCTGGAGTTTCTTGGTCCTCTTGTGGCAAACTCTATTGAGCCTTATCAGCTGAGGAGGAATAGGATCAGGCCACGGGCTAGGGTTCTTTTTGTGGGGGCTTGAGGGTACCCTGCTATCCTCATCTTAGTTATCTGTTTTTGGATATTTTTGATGTTTTTGGAGTTCTTGTACCACATCTAGTGGTTAGTGGCTCATCTCTTTTGTCTCTCCTCTATGGTTTGGTGGAGATTTTTGTTATGGTCTTGTTTTTTAATGGGCCTGGTTTATTCACCTTTTAAAAAAAATTATATACAGGCCTTGAACAAGTTGGAAGTTGTTGGACACCTTCCTGAAATGGGTACACATTTACAAAAATAAATTAAAGTGATGATAAAAAAACCAAGAGAAAGCTTTAAGCCATATTCAAATATTACAATTCTACCGCATTATACAAAGCATAAAAGGTCAAAAGAGACAAAAAGTTGAATCCCAAGACTAGAGCACATGGCATGTAATTTCCTTGTAAGACAATGCTATTAGGGCATCTTTAATCGTTAGACTATCCTAGAGTTTGATGGCCATGCCACCTCACCAATCCATTAAACTCTTACTCATTAAACTATCTTCAATAATAAGTTATATATAAAATAAGGCCCACGATCATCCCATTAAACTCATATCTATTAAACTATCTCTCATACTATAATTATTTAATAAAATCTTAAATATTATTAATAAATAATTAAATAATATATTTTTAAAAATTATAATACAAAATAAATATTTAAAATATTTAAAATATATTAAAATAATAATAAATTATTATATTATTTTGAAAAAATAATTTATTTGTGATGATAAAAATAAAAATTTAAAAAAATTAATTTTAAAATGTGGATCCCATCACTTTTTAATTTTTAAAAAAATAAAAAAAATAATGGGACCCACCCATTGAGCGTTTGGTGGCCACCAAACACTCAATGGGCATAAGGAGGGTTTAATGCTCCATCGTTTATTGAACCACCATTAAACCACCACTAAAGATGCTCTTAGTCCTTAGACACTTTGGTATGTAGCATAGACCATCAAATTTGAAAAGTGTCATATGATGGAACAATTGTTGAAAAAGTATTAAAGAGCTTATGAAATTATTTACCCTTAAAAATTTTAGCTACCTATATGAATAAATAGTTCAACTCTTTTTAAATGCTCAAACTTCAATCCTTAGTCTCAAAATATTTCGATAATTCTCTAAGAAAGTTTAAGGTTTCTTCCAAAAGCCATCTCATTGTTCACCTGGTATGTGCACATAACAGATAGTCACCGAACATCTGATTTTTTGAAGTCTAAAAAGCATGAAACTATCATCCTTTTGCTAATAATTTAATCACTGCATTAGCAAAGTTTGTTGAAGTACATGAAGAATTAGATTGTCAAAGAAGAATTTGGCATATGACACACAAGTACACAAAAAAGAAAATAGTGAGTATTGAACAATTCTAGGTTTTTGAACAGTACATATAGATGAACATGTATGGCAACCAAGCCGCTACATATATTACCACACTACTTGCCAAAATTAATAACCTAGAGATACAAAAGTTAGATCACTTTAATAAGATGAAGTGCCATATGTGCTGGGGCAGTTATATATGAACATCCTAGACGAAGCAAATGAAATTTCAAAAAACAATTCATAGCACACATTGGCAGGTGCCTTTGCATATATATACACATGCACAACTTTCAGTTTTATGAATATATATAACCAAAAGTTAAATTAGTCTCATATAACAAAGGAACTAGAGACCAGAAATTCATTGAGAAAAAGTTGGGATGTGGGATAAATTATTACACAAAAACAGGACAATGATGACAAAAGAAAAGGTGTTGCATAGAAAAACGGCTTATTCACAAGCTAATGCTATGAATATACCTTTGTGGAGTAAACCCTCTCATGAGATTCATTTGGTATGATGTTTGTAGCTTGCTCAAAGCCTTACAAATTTCCCTATGGCAATTACAAATCATATCACAAGAGAATTGAAAAAAAAGAAACATTATTACTGTTCAAACAAATTTCAATAAGTGAAACAAGTATTCAATAAGATAATGATAATTGAATCATCATAAATAATAAAAGCCACATTCTAGAATATTAACCTAAAAATGTGAACAAATAAAGAAAAAAAATGAATAAATTGGGAACATCATGGAAACACAAAAGAATTAGACAATTTAATACATAATAAGGATGCTTCTCACCAGTATATTGCATCCATCATTTGTGATCACAAATAAATATTAACAAAAACTTAATCAAATACTAAACTGAAAATTTTCAACAAAGAAATTAAAAATAAATAAATACGTTCACAACTAAATTCACAGTGCAAAAGTTTTTCACATAATAAATATTCCAAACAAAAACTGAAGTTTAAAAAAAAACAGAGACGCATGGAAACCCACCATCTACTGCCCAGATCGAAATCGCAAGTGTGGATCCCAAGACTGCGATTGTTCTCATCAGAGCCGTCAGTTCACTTGGGAATAATTACAATTAGCTTCCTATTATCCTGGAGCTATATGGCGAGCCCCTGTAGAGCGGAGTCCGAGAGGTGGCACAATCACCAATCAAATTTGAGATCATCGTAGTGGATGCACCATCGGCGTCCCTGATACCACCTCTAGCAATGGTGGGAAGCAGTGGATGCAACCTCATGGCTTCCAAAACTCTTGAAGATTACCAAGAAGATGACAATGGTAAACACGATTGAAACCTCACACCACTAGCAGTTGTTGTAGACCTTTCCTAATCCCTTGTTTCATTGGGGGATATTGGAGGGGTAGCAAGGGTGGGAAGGAGTAGTGGTTGTTTAGTTAGGGTAGGGATGTAAATGGGGTGGGGAATCCTCGTTCTCCATGGGGCACTTCCCCGGGGAGGGGGGATTCCTCCCCATGTCCCACGGGGAATGTCCCTCGGATAAAAAAAATATATTATATATTTTTTTATTATATTTATTAAAGATTATTTCAATATTAATATAATATTATATATATATAATTAATAAATATTTATTTGTTAATATTTTTAGTTAATAATAAGTTTTAGTATATATAACTTTCATATTTAATAAAAAAGTTAATTTAAAATAATTAAGTTTAAATATAATTGTAACAATAAATTTGAAATAACGTTATATATTATTTATTTAGTTGTGGAATTGGATTCTCAATATAAATGATTTGGAGAAAGAGGAAACAAATTGATGGAAGCATGAAATTATTGTGCTAGTTTTGCATTATGAATTTTATTTAATGAATTTGTAATTTTAATTTAATTTTAAAATTTATGTTATTTGTATTACTTAATTTGTACCTTAATGTTGTTGTTTCATCAAACATTATATTATGACTTGTTAGGAGAAATATTTTTGTGTGAATTTTTTTATTTTTATATATGATGTGTATGTTGTAAAAAAAACTTTGGTTGAGAATTTTTTTATTTTATTTCATCATACATTATATATATTTTTCAATTGTATATAGCATCTTTTAGCGTATATGTAACATAAATGTATTAGAAATATTATAGTTATTTACAGAAAATTTTTATATCAATGTTTTTGGAGTGAAAGGGCGATCCCATGCGGGGAAGTGAACCTCGGGTGGGGGGGGATTTTTTCCCGTGGGGAATTTTAAACCGGGGAATCCCCACCCTGTGGAGAGCGGTGATGGGGACGGGAATCCCATTCCCCGCCCCGCCCCGCCCCACTTCCATTCCTAAGTTAGGGGAGTAAGGAGTAGAAGGGGTTTGGAGGGGTGCTTCACCCCTCCAAACCCCTCACATCCCACCTCTCAAAATCGGGATTTTTTGGAGGGGTGAAAATATTTAACAAAATTTTAAACTTTAAATGTCTATGAAAAGACCAAATTGCCCTTTATTAATTTGAGAAATTACCATAATTTTTTTAAAAAAATCTAATTTCATCTCTCATATTATTTTTGTTCTCTCATTCTTTGTAATGTGTGAATTTAATATTATTAAAAATAATTATATATCATAATATAAAAAATATAGAAATATATATAAAAGATGAGTGATTATAGTATTTGTTTAATAATAATATTATTAATATTATACAAATAATATTATTACTAATATTAATATTAACAAAGTTGGTACAAAATAATCTTAGGTATGCATAAAAAAATATTATGATTAATTTTATATAAAAAGGCAAATTAGTAAAACACACATCACACCTCTCCTCATCCCTCCTCACTCCTTTTTATCAAAATTACCCCTCCACACTTCTCCAGTGAACAAAATACAAAATTTTTGAACCAAACAAACCCTCAATCCTCCTCTCCTCCTTACTCTTCCTCACTTCTCCCTTCCCCCTCCCCCTTTGAACCAAACAAAGCCTTAGGGTATATATATATATATATATATATATATATATATATATATATGACCTTAACAACTTTCAATTTGATTTCATTTGCACACAATCTCTCAAATGATTGGTATTTGTACAAGATATTCGAGAACATGGCCTCAAAGGTATTAACTTGTGATGAAAACTTCCCAGCAAGTTATATAGATAGCTTGGTAAAACATGGGGTAAGCTCTGAATGTCTTATTTTGAATAGTTTGTTAATTGCAAATGTTTTTTTATTTGCTATAGTTGTTTATGAATATGTTTCTTTCGTTGAGGGGGAAAATGATTTGTTTGAAAGCCCTTTATCTTCATGACACACAGGATTCTATTTTGCTTGCATGTGGTTTGAAATATTTACGTTTTATACACTACTTAGTCATTCTATTATAGTCAATTTGTCTTTTAGTCCCTCTATTATAATTTGTCCTCTGTCAGTCTCTCTATTTTCACATTTGGGAAATGTCAGTCCCTTCCTCAAACTACCGTCTAGTTTTTCATCCAAGATGCTGATGTGGGGCAGATCACATCTAAAATAATAATAAAAAAAGGGCACTGAGTTAAATAAGATATTAACCTTGGATTAAAAAAGAGACGACCGCCTGAGGGAGGACTGACATTTTTTAAAAGTGAAAATAGAGGGACTGACAGCGGACAAATTATAATAAGAGGGGAGGGGGCTAGAACTACAGATCTATTATAATAGAGGGATTAAATAATTATTAAACGAAATATTTATGTTTCTCTTGCTTGATGCTTTACCAATTATATTTGCTAACCGCCAAGTTGCATATTTGTTTATGTATATGCTCACATGCATGTTCTAAACATATGCCTTAGTATATACACTGGCTCGTTGCCTATGTGCATATTGTTCCTCTTTTCAAAGTCCTCCATCTTATGGTATTAGAAAACAATAAATTAGTAATGCATCTACTAATGTCGTCTCGCCTTCCATTTTTTTGTCATGCAAATAATTTCAATCAGGCTATAAGTTTTATTTGCCAAGGAATTACCTTAGGGTTGCCAAAAAAAAATACTATTGCTTTTTGTGAAGGCCTAGTTATCCTATTTTTCTTAGCTCCTTTTATAAACGCCACTTATATCTTAAACTACTTATTAGAAAAGGAACATTTTCTAAAGAGAGATTGCATGAGAGGTTCATACAATCTCTCCTCTTTCTCCATCTTTATTTACTTCAAGAATGGTAAGAAGGAAACTCTTACAATTGATTAGAAATTTTTGTAAGTTGCAATTGATCATGGTTAGCTACCGTTGTAGGAATGGTGAGAGAGTTTTCTTTAAATTAACTGAGTTTCAAATACATGTAGCAAAGAAAGAATGCTAGAATGAAAATTTGCGAAAGAATAAAAAAGATAAAGTGAAAAAAAAATGAGAAAGAAAAGAAACAAGGACAAGGAAAGCACAAGAAAAAAGCAACGGTAGCTGGAGGACAATATCAAGAAGTAGAACAATATGAAGGAGAAGAAGGTGACGCTAAATCAGAAGAACAATATGAAAGAGAAGAAAGTGATGATGAAAATGAAGAGCAATATGAAGGAGAAACTAATGCTGAAAATGAAGAAGATGATACAGAGGAAGAAAATGATTTTCAAGAAGAAGAAAAAGAAGAAGATGCTGAAGAAGATGGTGATGATGATGCTGAAGAAGAAGATGTTTATGCAGGGTCAGCAACACTTCATCAAAGTGTTCATAGTCTCTATATTTATTAGGTATAATACCCAGTTTAATCCCTCCAATATATTGAAATGGCCCTTTAGTCCCTATATTATTTTTTCCCCTCAAGAAGTCCCTCTATTATCCAGTTTGGGAAAAAAAAATCCCTCCTCCTAAAGCTCGTATGATTCTGTCTATGAGGCTGACTGGCATTTTTCATGATTAAAAATGTATAATCCTCTAAATACTCCCTCCACTTTTTCAAATTTACCCTTTTCGTCTCTCACTTTAAATTGTAACCCTTTAGTCCCTCTAATATGGGACTAAAGGGTCATTCCAAAATAATAGAGGGACTAAACTAGGTAGTTTATACATCTAATTTAGGTATAGTACTCTGGATAGTTCCACTATTATTTCAAAATGGTCCTTTAGTCCCTCTATTATTTTTTTCCCTTGGGAGGTTCTTGTATTATTCAGTTTGGAAAAAAAAGCAGTCCCTCCGTCTAACAGTCATCTCCTTTTTCTTCTCCGCCGCTAACGTGGCATTAATTTGGAATAAAAAATAATAAAATATTATAAAAATTCAAAACCCGAGCCGTTTCATCACGACTCTATATATAAATAATAATAATAATAATAATAATAATAATAATAATAATAATAATAATAATAATAATAATAATAATAAAGAACAAATCCATTGGTCTTCCACATGAAACTAAAGAAGAGCACCAACATGCAAAGCTTTGATCTTTGAATTCAATGGTACCAAAACAAAGAAAAAGAAGGAAAATGAGCGACAGAGGTTCTCTGTCTCTTATTTTACCCGCTGGAGATCACCGGAGAGAGTTGCGGCGCTCTAAAAGCATCATCACTTGCATATCTTTTACTACGAGCAATACTGTTCACTTGCTTGAATGCAGTGACGGTGGCGATGGCGTCGAAGAAACAGATAGCCGGAGATTGAGGAACATGCGGCCCCGCCTAGCTAGGAATCTTGTCGACAAGGTCCTTCACCTGAGCTAAAAACCAAAGCTTTATTAGAATCTAAAGAAAAAAAAGAGCTAACTAGAGATCAAAGGAAAAAGGTGGGATTTTTATAAAGGACCTGGAAGTGGGCTGCGGCGGCCTCGGCGGCATCATCGTCGACGAGCAAGTCCTCAACTTTTCAGCATCGCATGATCTTAATGAGATAATCAGAGAAGCTGCTGGTGTTGGTGCTTGTAGTATTGGTGTGTTTCGCCTGGTGGTCGGAGGAGGTGTTTGGGGAAGGGAAGAAGGAGATACGGACGCCGGTGAGGAAGAAACGGGAGTGGTTCTCGGTGAGATGGTTGTTGGTGTGGATTGCGGCATCACAATCTCGTCAGATGAATAAGAAGTGGGGTTGATGGTTGTCCATAATTGATGCTCTTGAGCTTGAAGATGAAGGGATAATTGAATTTTTGTAATATTTTTATTATTTTTTTATTCGGGATTAATGCCACATCGATGTGGAGATAGAAAAAGAGATGGCCGTTAGACAGAGGGATTGTTTTTTCCCAAACTGAATAATATAGGGATCTCCCAAGGGCGAAAAATAATAGAGGGACTAAAGGGTCATTTTGAAATAATAGAGGGACTATCCAGGGTATTATACCTCTACTTTAATAGTATGTATAGTACCTTTTTTTGGGTTTAAAGCAATATTATATAACAATGGAAACTCTAATGCTATAATTATAAATAACCCCTTAAACTGAAACTGTTAGCATGCCTTGGTTTAGAAAGGTCCCATGAACATTTATTAAGCAATTTGAAATTTTAATTATTAATACCATATTTAATATAAATTTAAATATAAATTTAAATATGATAAAAAAATATTTAAAATTATACCTTGAAACACTCTCATATCAGCTTTTACATCTACTATGTATAGATATGATATTAGATTTATTATTTATACTGCTAGTAAATTTTTTTATGGTACCTGAAAGAGAAGATATAAATTACTCTTATGGTATTAATGGCAACACTTTTCATGAGAGTTTTGGACAAAGTAGAAGTAAGACAATATGCACAACATTAAATGCACTACCTTATGGGAAGCATTGAATAAATAATGGCATGATTGCTGAAGGTTTTAAGCTAACTTTAAATGCTCATTTGAGATATGTGTTTCTGAAGAGTTGCCAGAAAATAATATTATTTTAAACAATAGTAAGTTTGTTTTTATAGTATTAACACTATTGTTATTAATTTATTTTTTAAATTACATCCATAATATCATTTTAAACAATAGTAAATTTGTTTATGATTGCTAAATGGTTTCATTCAACTACTATATTTAATGTTGTGGGTAATCAAAATTTCTTAGAGTCGGGTGTCATGGGATGTGATGATTGTGAATATGATGGTAAAATTATTATTATTTAAAATGCTAATTGTCATAAGAGTAAATGGTTTTATGATTGGAATATTAACTAATTGTTTTGCATTTTTATATGAGAAGATTTGGAATGTAAGGATTTTTAAGAAAAGGTATTTTATTTTATGAAATGCATAAATATTGATGATTATATTAGAATAATTGATATTTTTCCTATGTGGATTTTAATAGTATGCTATCTTTTAAATTTCATATAGGCTATTGGGATATTGGAGATGCTTGCTATAAATGTGAAATTTGTGGTTAAAGCCCAAGATATTATAAATGTGACATCCTGTCGATACCCCTAATGACCATATGGAAAAAGTAAAGGGTATTAGAGCCCAAGATATGAAGCATTTAATTCATCAATTCGTTGCAACTCTCCTATTTGAGTTTCAACTGTAATGTCTCTATCAGTAAGGGATAAATCAAAGTCACTAACAATTAATGCTAAAACTTTAGATACAATTGGTAAATTATACATCCTTCCATTTTATTCTCTCTTTCCAATAAGTCTAAACTTCAAATTTGAGGAGATATGTTTGCTTCATAGCAGTTGACTCGTCTCGAGCTCCTCCTACCTGTAACCGTTTCCTTTATTGCGTCATTTCAACAAACCCCTCTCCTGAGGGTCTCACCCACCAAGGCGTGAACAACCATCTCACCAAAGATGGCCACCAAAGATCTCCCGATCTTTAATTATGATCTTCATTTGATCCATCAATATAATGTTACTAAACTTGATCTCTTCTTATCCAAGTTTAGCCTTCAATATCTTCCAAGCATGATCTTCAATCATCCATGCTTGGGTTTTCAAATCTTCAATCAAATCTGACCAAATATGATTTGTATCCTTGAATAGCTCCGCCCATAAATAGCCTTCTTACTAACTCAAGCTCTATGCAATCTTTATAATGATCTTGCCAATCTATTTAATTATTCCTCTCTTTAGAAATAGACCACTTATAAAAGGAGTTTACCAATTCATTAGCTCTAATGTTTTCTTCTTCATAAACATACTGCACAACATAGTTAGTCTCTTCTAACATTGTACACATTTCTTTGAAAATCTCTACAAAGTTATGAGGCGGTGGCAATAAATTGTTAGCCCACCTAATCACACTAAGCGCACTACCCTCAGTGATCAAATTAGAATCTTGATAATGCTTAGGCATCAATTGTTTGAAACATCAGACACTTTCTCTCAGTCCTTCCACTTGAGTTGTTATTAGGTCTTTGCCATTGCCAAAGTTACCAGTAGTGTTTGTGGACTCCTTTTTTCTCACCCGGCCTTTTAATTATGGTTAGACCGGTTAAAATAAATGGATCACAAATCAAATTTAATTTTTTATGACTTCAAGAGATTATGGGTTCCTGACTTCCATTAGGGGCAAGCCCTTAATGTTAATTACCCTGGACATTATCGCAGAAACCTCCGATTAAGAAATAAGTGTGAAAAAAAAACAATTTGTGACAATTGATTTCGTTCATTTCAATAAATATGAATTCATAGATTCCATTGAAAATACAAGAAATTTGAAATCATCTGAATTTATGAACTTGTGTCTGAACTTGTGTCTGAGATATTTTTACATTTTGAATTTGATTTGTATTTTACGTTCTGGATTCTTTATGTTGATGAATCATGAACTTGATTTTGACTTTCCATAAGCTTCGGCTTTTATGCTTGTGAAACTTTCTTCAAGTCTTGACCTATAAAACTCTTTGGGTCCTTGACTTATGATGTCTTGAGACCATTGGGTTCAATTGTCGATTTGTATTTTGACTTTTGAACTCTTTGGGTCTTTGACTTCTGATGTCTTGAGACCACTGGGTTCAATTGTCAATTTGTATTTTGACTTGTGAACTCTTTGGGTCTTTGACTTCTGATGTCTTGAGACCATTGGGTTCATTTGTTGATCTATATTTTGACTTGTGAACTCTTTGGGTCTTCGACTTCTGATGTCTTGAGACCACTGGGTTCAATTGTCGATTTGTATCTTGACTTGTGAACTCTTTGGGTCTTTGACTTGACCTTGCTGAGTCCAATTGTCGATTTATATATATTCTTAAAGCCCGAAGGTAGTGCACAAGATTCGAATGTTTTCCAACGTCTTGGATATAAAATCATCAATCACCATCTAGGGTGGAAGGGTAAAAATCCCATTAGAAGTGAGTTGATTGATTCTCAAGATTATGCTAATTGGGCCAAGGATATTATTCATGATTATCGCACTGAGTTATCTCATGGAGAAATAGTGGGAGGGATTGTTTCTTCAATCGGACATTATGATATAGATCTTAATTTCTATAAATCATTAATAGAATTGTGGTGTCCAGAAACCAACACTTTTCATTTCCTACATGGAGAGATAGGAATTTCTTTGTGGGACATCAAACGACTCGGAGGACTCCCTATTTGTGGGGACATGTATGATGAATTTCTCCCCACTAATGACATACTTCGTCAGAGAGAAATTTCTGACTTTTCCGTTTTGCGTGGTATCTTTGATATCTATCAATGGCTTGCCAGACAAGATTTTTTTCAACAGGACAAAGGTGTGTCGTTTGATAATTGGATAAATTTTTTTAGAAAGAGAACACAGTTTGAGTCAAAGTCTGACCCTCCTCCAAAACCCTCCCAATATGTTGACTTAGCGGCTTTTGTAGCCCTTTGGATCTGTTGTTTTATCATGCCAAGAGGGCGTAATATGATCAGGCCAACAGTTTTCATGATGGCTTCTGATATTGTATATGGAAAGAAGGTTGCTTTTGCTCCCGCAGTGTTAGCACGCTTATTTGTGGGATTGAACGCCATGGTTAATAATAAGAAAGGTCCCTGGATTTTTCCACGACGATTTTTTTCCTTCTCACTTTCTATATGCATGGGCTGGGATGTCATTTTTCCTAGAATATATCTTGAAGGAGAATTCATGTTGACACACTTTCTATTCCGGGACTTTTCGGAGATACCGAAAAATGTTATATTATATGAATGCTTCTCCAACGCCCTGTTTGATTGTCCTTTGAATGTGAGAAAATTTATCGGAGCGTGAAGAAAATTTTTATATGGTGTCCGTTTCCATTTCGCCAACATAATGGTGAAAGAATACGAGACTCTAGGTATTCTTCGAGGGCGGAAGCTATGACTCTTCTACCTTAGAGTACGTGATTTGTCTTCGTTGTGGAGTTCTTCCATTGCGTTGTGCTTGGGATATTTATGCGAGAACCTTACAATCCTCATCGATTTGGGCGTCAATTTGGTTCTGACCAATATTTTTCCAAGATATATTAATATCCTTAGAAAGCCTCCCTCCCTTGGGATTCTTGCATGACTCTTGGTTTCATTTCTCTGCCTAAGGGACTTGAGGTTTATTTTATATTCTGAGCATAACGAGGGAGTGGTAAACTCTTGTTGATCTATGAGATGAGTGGTTCAAGGATGTCGAAGCCTTTTTTCAATCAAAGCATTACATTCTTAACTCAAGGAGAGCCTACCACAAGTAAAGAGCGAGTCGGGTCTTCAGAAGACCGCAATTCGCCCGATGAGGGTATTTTCATTAGTCTTTTCTAGCCCCATGCCCAAGCGAGGTCATTCCACTATCGATCCACCGCTTTGGTGAAACGCATATCGAACTCAAGGTATGTTAAGATGCACAATACGGTTTTGTTACCACTAGTTTCTTTACTTTTGTTATTATCTATATATATATATATATGAATATATACATATATAATTTTATTTTATTATATATATATATATTTCCTTTACACTTACCAGCACGTGGGTCTCCGCCCCTCACATTCATTCGCCGGTTTTTTAATCATCATTTTTTTATTTAGGGTCCTCCACATTTTGTTATATTCATTCGCCTCTTTATATATACACACACATATACATATATGTTTAGGCCCTCCACTTTTGTTGTAATATATTTATCATCAGCATGTTGCTGCTTCTTCATTCGCCGCTTCGTGGCAACTTTCATTTTCATAATTATATTTTATTTTTATTCCCATCACCTTTTTATATATATGTATATATATTTGTATGCCGTCTTTTTCCTCGGCCCATTTGTTCGTCATCATTTTTTTTATTTTTTATTTTTATTATTTTTTTATTATTATTTTTTATTTTTTATATTTTTTTATTTTTATTTTAATATCCTTCAGATATGTATATTTTTTATTCACCACTTTTCTTAGTAGGTATCCAAATTGACGATACACCATTGGAAAATGTCATACCCATCCAAGACGAGGAAATCATTCCTGATCAACCACACAAGTATGATCAATTTGTTATAATTTTCATTTTTTTTATAATAATTAATTTTTTTTATTTTGTCCTTATTTGTATTTGACCATGTGTTAGGTGATATCCCAACTGTCTTAGAGACTGAACCACAACATCATTCGCCGTTGGTCCCAGAAGGTATCCTTTTGTTTATTTATTCACCTATTCATGCAGTGTGGAATTAACATGTCTTTTGAACTTTAGGTGTTCGAGATGATGAAAGTACGCCATCCTTAGACGAACCACTTCTGAAGAATTTATCAAAGATTCTCCTCTTTCCACAGAAGAATTAAAGGATGATGACACAAATATTGAAGTTGTATCATCATTAAAACAAATTGAAGGTAATTTCATTCCAACATTTTTTTTATTTTTTATTTTTTATTTTTTATTTTTACATAATATTTTTTTTTAGCTCTTCAAGAAAGTGACAACTTTTCATTTTTAGGACAACATGTAGAAGAATTAGAGCATACCATTACCAATGTTAATGCTAGTGCGGGCCCGTCTACTTCAATTCCCCAAGGTAAAAATATTTTTCATTATTATTTTTTTGATTTGCTAATTTATCATTATTTACCATCTTTTCTCTCCGTAGATTTGAAGAATATTGTATTATTCCTACGGGACGAGATGGTCGAAAGTATTAATTCTCTTGATCAATACAACTACCAAAATGTTATTGATGAGGTGAAAGCATCAAGTACAACTCTTATGTCCTTCGGCATTGACATGAACAATCTTGAACGTGCTCTAGAAAAAGTGTCTCGATGTGCATTACTTGTTAAAGAGATTTCGAGAAAAAGCCTAGTGTCCAAGCTCATGTACAAAAAGCAACAAGCCAAAAGATCGTGGTGCTCGATGACAACATTAGAGCTCGAAAAATCTTAACGAGCATAAAAGCGAATTTAATCAATGATACAAATATGAAGAAGGATGAACTTCAGAAGCTTGAAGTAGAACACCACCAACTTCAGAATAGGGTTCATGAGATTTCAGATAAGATAAAGATCTTGCGTGAAGAAATAACAACTTCTGAACAATCCTTGGAAATTTCTGCCCTCACACAAGCCGACTTGCAAACTACACTGGATGAGAGTAGAACACAACTTGCTGAAGCTCAAGGAGGTGATTCAGACGATAGCCATATTGCTCTCTTCACATCATTGCTTGGTAGACTAGAGAAAGCAAAGGAGTCTTGTGCTCAAATTTTCAAATATTGAAGAACTCTACCTTTCTTCTATTTGTTTAGCTAGTTTGCTCTTGTAATTAGTTTTGAGTTTATATTTGCTTTAGTAGTTGGTTTTGAGACATTTGCTATGAACATGAATTTTTTCTTTATCATGATTTAATTTCTTTCCATTTCTTATTATGGTTTTGCCAATTGGCTTTTGAAGAGTATTCACTTGATGATGAAATCATAACAATGTGATTACATTACTCCCTTTTTGAATCAAGAAAAATAATTGAGATTTAATGTCCTGATTCATGAAATTAACATGCCATGCACTTTATCACAAAATACAAAATTTTGCCTCAAGAAGTACGCATGATCTCCACGGCTAATGGACCTTCCTTATTTGCTTTGAACTTGCCCCCGGGCCACTTGTTGGCAACGATAGGTCTTCCAACTTATCTAAGCGAGATCGAAAATCATCTTCATTTGATATGTCACTTATAGACTTCATATAGGATGTATAGCAAACTCTGCTTTTAATACTTTGGCAGCTTGCCCCCTTTATCTTCTCATTTGGTTGGGAACAAAACCCACTAGTCATGGAAGATGAAACATTTATATATATATATATTTCTTTTATCAACATCTTTTTCACACTTATTTTCAAAGATGGGAGGAGAAGTCCGGGTCCCATCAAGTGCTAAAAATTTATGGACTCCTTTTTTCTCACGCCACTTTTTTAATTATGGTTAGACCGGTTAAAAATAAATGGATCACAAATCAAATTTAATTTTTATGACTTCAAGAGATTATGGGTTCATGACTTTCCATTAGGGGCAAGCCCTTTAATGTTAATTACCCCTGGACATTATCGCAGGGAACCTCCGATTAAGAAATAAGTGTGAAAAAGAAAAACAATTTGTGATAATTGATTTCGATTCATTTCAATAAATATGAATTCATAGATTCCATTGAAAATACAAGAAATTTGAAATCATCCGAATTTATGAACTTAGTGTCCGAACTTGTGTCTCGAGATATTTTTACATTTTGAATTTGATTTGTATTTTTACGTTCGGATTCTTTATGTTGATGAATCATGAACTTGATTTTTGACTTTCCATGAGCTTTCGACTTTTTATGCTAGTGAAACTTTCTTCAAGTCTTGACCTATAAAACTCTTTGGGTCCTTGACTTATGATGTCTTGAGACTGTTGAGTTTAATTGTCGATTTGTATTTTGACTTT
This sequence comes from Dioscorea cayenensis subsp. rotundata, assembly GCF_009730915.1. Classification (NCBI taxonomy): domain Eukaryota; kingdom Viridiplantae; phylum Streptophyta; class Magnoliopsida; order Dioscoreales; family Dioscoreaceae; genus Dioscorea; species Dioscorea cayenensis. The sequence goes on along the minus strand of NC_052476.1, from coordinate 4,674,763 downwards.
TGAACTCTTTGGGTCTTTCGACTTCGATGTCTTGAGACCACCCGGGTTCAATTGTCGATTTGTATTTTGACTCGTGAACTCTTTTGGGTCCTTTGACTTCGATGTCTCGAGACCATTGGGTTCGATTGTCGATCCATATTTCTGACTTGTGAACTCTTTGGGTCTTCGACTCCCGATGTCTTGAGACCACCTGGGTTCAATCGTCGATTTGTATCTTGACTTGTGAACTCTTTGGGTCTTTGACTTGACCTTGTTGAGTCCAATTGTCGATTTATATATATTCTTTAAGTCTTGACTCTTTTCATATCTCGAACCTTGACTTGCTACTTTGGCTTTGATTTTATATATATATATATATATATATATATATATCACATTATATATGTGTATATTTGAACATAGTGGCTGCATGTGCCTCACCACCACATTATACATGTCTTGTTAGCAGTCTTGTATGTCTCATTGCCATCTTGAAATATATATCTCATCATGTCTTGAAATCTTGAAATCAAACATATTTAATATTTTGACATTGCTTCAAAATGAATATTCTTGCTAGCTTTATTTTTAATGAATAAATCCATGCTTGTCATATTCACCTCCATGTGCATGGAGGGCCACCTTCTGAAAATTGCCCTCTTTAACAAATGATGTATGTGGATATATATATGCATGTATACCATTACATGCTTTCTCATTTTTTTTTTTATATCATTTATTCTTTTTCTGGTATATTTCCCTTGCGGTGGGACCCGCTTTAATTAAATTTTTTTTTTTTTTATTTTCTCTTTAAACATACACATTAATATACATGCATGCTTCTCATCACTTTTTTTTTAACATGCACGTGAATATGATTTCTCACTTCTCATCAATTTTTTTTTATTTATTTATTTATTCATTCATTTGCATGTGTTTCTTTCATGGTGGGCCCATGTATTTTGAATATATATATATATATATACATATTTGGGCATGTCACGAGCATGCATGGAGGAAATTAATTTGCATACTAGCATGTACATGGCTTTGAGAGAGCCTGACTGGTTGTCATTGGTGTGCAATTGCATGTATATCATTTATTGTGAGGTGCCATTACAATTTTTTTTTTGTTTGGTAACAATCGATTGGACATATGATGGTTTGAGAAATTGCCACTCCGAATGCTGATGAACTAATTCCACTGTGTTTGCATATATAATGATGCCTTCTGACACTCTTAGGAACACTATTAATTCCTAATGCTATTGTCCATTGCCAGGTCTGAGAAGCCAAGCGTTCTTTGCTCAATCACTTCTACACTCAAGTGGGACGAGCAGAGGTCTTCATATCTATGACTCATGGATACCTTGTATCTAATATATATTTCCTTTCCATTAAGTTGGCAGCTTTTATTACATGCGGAACAAGCAATTTGCATAGTTGTTGGCTTGAATTATACAAATCAGAAAGAGATGAGATTGATGCAATATCCTTGCAAGATGAACAATGTTACTTTGGTACAAGAGTATATATATATCATGTATTCATTTGCTAGGTTAATTTCTTTCACATATTTCGTTTATTTTTTTTTTTTAGTATTGCATGGTCACAGGATTAATATAATGACATAGTTCTCAACATGCTTGATAAGGATGCACTAAGCCTCTTCTGTCCAGTTATCTTCTCCATTAAGTCCATAACTCCGGCCCTCATGTTCAGACTTAAGATTGCAGACTAAATTTGAAAGAATTAAGTTGGTCCTTAGATATTGTGAGTATTGATTCCAAATTCTTGTCCCAAGTCGTCTAATGATATAAGCTTAAAGTAGAGCTCGTTGTTGGTATGGAGATAACCTCCAAACCAAAGATCCGACAAGCAGTGATGAGATTGCTGAAACAAGAGTATATGGGATTAGCTTCAAAGCAAGCTTGGCAAAGAATGGTTCAGATCACCAATGGTTGGTGCAGCGAGCTTGCGAGTTCTGAAGAAGATATCATACATAGCTTCCTTATCAAGGACCATAAACTTTTCAGCGCTTTCAACAATTTGATGAATAGGAGGTGCAGCATTATATAACCCCACAAGGGAAAACAGAGAAGATGAACATCATCCGGTCAGAGTACTTCCCTCATAAAATAACATAATTAGAAACCTTGTAGGCAATCGCAGTTCTTGACCTCCTTGAGAATGATATCAAGCACCTAATCAATAAGCTCAGCACCCTCCACGTAGTGATCCTTCGCTAATTTGTTGCTAGCATAGAGATCTCTTTGCTTCTCCGGAGTCAGATTTGAGCATGGGTCAATGACGGGAAGAACCGAATCGACAACAAGCGGCGTGGGCATAGATGAGTACTGACTGACAATCTTGCAATTGAGGAATGTTGCAGCAAATTTATTGAGGGATTTGTGGTCAAAGAGTTCGACTGGCATCACCATAGGTTTTGGCCAATCTCAAGTGCTTTAAGAGAGGGAGAGCTTGTGGAGGTAGCCGGAGGTAGTTCCATCACCGGAAGCAGCATCCTTGAAGATCTTCACGAAGACAGATGGCATTGACTTGGATCATTCAATTGATGTTCTTGAAATCTCGTGACAAGAATCTAATTGCTTTCAGCCTCCTTCCTTCATCTCAGGCAGCAGTAACGATGACAACGGCGGCACATCAGCAAGGGTAGCAGCGACAATGACGATGGCAGTAGCGGCAGCAACTTCTTCTTCTTCTACGCTTGCTGCTTTCTCTGCTCTTCGTCTTTGCTTCTTGCCTCCTCTGTTCTTCTTTTGCCTTCTTCTCAATATTTTCTTCTTTTTCTTTGATGGAGAGACGTCGTTTACTACTATCTCCGGCGGCGGTAGCAACAAGGCTTTTGACGATGACGACGACAGCAACTATGATAGTGGTGGCGATGGTGAGAGTCTTCTTCTTCTTTTTCTTCTCTTTCTGCTCTCTCCGGTAGCAACAGAGAGCTTCCTTCCTCCATCTCACACAGACGCAACGGCAGCAGCAGTGGTGATGGTAATAGCAGAGACGGCAGCGGCAACAGGCGGGGATCTCTACTTCTTCTTCTTCTTCTTTATTATATGAAATTATCCTCGGCCGAGAGAAAACTTGAATCTTTCTCTTTCTCCAGTTCGTCCTCCTCTCTCCTTCGTTTTCTCTCTAGGTGCCATTGACTTCTTCCGGGTCCCAGGTTTTCTTCTTCTTCGGCTCCCTCCTCGTCGTCTTCTATTTTCTTTTTTATATCAGTATCCTTTTGCAGAGAAAACCCCTGGTCTTTCGTCCCCTTCTTCTTGAATATCTTTGGCCGAGAGAAGCCCAGAATCCCCTCTTGAGAATCCCAGGATCCCTCTTTCTTCTTCTTCTTTATTCTTTCTTTTTAAAGACATTCCGGGCGCTGTGCTGATCGTGGAGAGATAGTTATCTTGTTCGTGCGTTGGTTGTAGTGGTCATGGCCTCCCACGAGAACATAACCGCACGTCCACTTCTCTCTATTTTCTTTCTCTCTCTCTCTCTCTCTCTCTCTCTCTCTATATATATATATATATATATATATATATTTAAGAAAATTTATTTGATTTTATTGTTTCATTATTTAACTTTATTATTTGTTTATTAATTATTATTATTATTTTATTCTTATGTTTTATTATTATTCATATTATTAGATATATATATATATATATATTATTTTATTTTATTTTATTTTATTTTATTAGTATTATTTTTTTATTATATATATCTATAATTAATAAATTTTTTATTATTATTATATTTATCTGATTTCGATTTGACTTTAATATGGATATTATCTATTTATTTATTTGTTGTATTATTATTATCCTTATCTAATTTTTTTTTTATTTCATTTTGTTATTATTATTATTATTTTATTTTATATATATATATTTTTTATAGTTTATATTATTATTATTATTATTATTATTCTTTGATCTGATTTAATTGAATTTTTGATTGATTTTTATTATTTTTATCTTATCGAGATTTGACTTGATTATATATATTATCGGATTTTTATTTATTTTAATTATATATGTATATATTTGTCTGAATTGATTTATTTTATTTTAATTTATCTTATTATATACCTATATATCTATATATATTTTTATACGATTTGATTTATTTTTATTTTTATTTTTATTTTTGTATTTTTATCTTATTTAATTTTTGTTAATTTAAATTTTATTTTTTTATTATATATATATATATATATATATATATATATATATATATATTTGCCCACGTGATTCAGTATTCAGCGGTTGATCTTGGTATTGTGGTCGCATCAAGATCAGTTTGTTATAAAGCTAGTCTTGAAATTTGGACTGCCTCGAGATCGGTGCTCTTGGCTTTATCCAGGAGATTTGAATATTTTTTAGATCGCTTCGAGATCGGTGCTCTCGGCTGATCTTGGCATTTGAATATTTAAGATTGCCTTGAAATATGTTTTCTCGGCTGATCTTGATATTTGTATATTTTGTATATTTTGGATCGCCTCGAGATCGGTGCTCTTGGCTGATTGGAATATATATATATATATTTTAGATCGCCTCGAGATCTGTGCTCTCAGCAGATCTTGATATTTGGATATTTTTGTATATTTTTGGATCGCCTTGAGATCCGTGCTCTTGGGTCGATCCGGGATATTTGAATATTTTTTTAGATTACCTCGAAATCGTGCTCTCGGCAAATCTTGATATTTTTGAGTACTTTGGATCACCCTCGAGATCGGTGCTCTTGGCTTATCCGGAGATTTGAATATTTAGATCGCCTCGAGATCGGTGCTCTCGGCAGATCTTGATATTTGAGTATTTTAGATCGCCTTGAGATCTGTGCTCTAGGCTGATCTTTGGATTTAGATCGCCTCAGGATATGTATTCTTGGGTGATCTTGAATATATCCATATATTATAAAATTTATTTATCTTATCCGCATGCTACCCTAATTTGATTATGATTGGGTCACATGTGGTTTTAAAATTTTAATTTGATTTGAATTAGGACATGCAAATTTTTTGTATAAACAGTGTTGCTCATGGGTCTAGCATATGAAAGCAATATCTCTCATTCATCATTACTAAAAACGCCACCAAAACCATAAAGTTCACTGCAATAACCATCAAAGTTGCAAAATTGAGCTTGATCCAACTTGGTTGAGGTCGAGTCCATGTTCTACGATATTTTCTTAAGCCACACAAGTCTTCATAACAAGAAAAGTAGCTATTTTTCCACTTATTGTTAGTTTGAACTATTTAAAGTACCAACATTCCAAGCACAATTATTATCATGAATTGTTATCATGAGTTAGTTAGACATATATATTTATATTAATAATTAATGATTAGAGAAATGAATCCGTTATATAATTTAAATATTATAAATGTAATATATTACATGATGTCATTTTCATTAGGTATTGCATTCTCATTATCAACTTGAATTTTACAAAGGGTTGGAAAGCATGCCAATAAAAAAAAATTAATAATTAGATTTAAAAAGTTAATTTTATATATACATATACACACACACACAGAGAGACAGAGAGAAAGAGAATTACTTGGTAAAATGGAATTCATGTCATTGTCTTGAGGAAGATTATAGAACACCCAATAAAACTGATTTAATGGCATTTGGATATCTTCTTTATCAGCAATAAAATAAACACTCCAATCCTTGACTGTATTCATATATCTATATCGATCCTTTTCCTTCAACCTCTCTATTTCAGTTTGCTTAAATATGATATAACCTGGTTGGTCACCATCCCAACCATGCATAGATGCCTCTAAAATTATTATATTCTCCAAATTGGAAAGTGACCAATTTGTTTATAGTATATTAGATACAATGTTATATAGTGCAAATGGTAAAAAGAACAATATTGGTTTCTTCACCCTTCGGCGAGCATATGCATTAACAAAAAGTTTTGTACATCCAAGTGACTGAATGAGAGCAGCATCCACTGGAGTTATCTGTTGCATGTGAGGAAGCGCGAAACTAGTGTGGCAATTCATCAAACACTTGGTGTGCAATATCACAATACTTAGCAATCACACAATGAATGGGTAATGCAAGGATAACATAAAACCAATAACACAAGAATAAAGTAAAACACTAATTTAACGTGGTTCGGCTAAGGACAAGCCTACATTCACGGGAGAACAATACTTTACTATATCATAGGGAATAACAAAAGTACAAGAATACAAGAAATAGGTATAAATTCACAAGAGGATTACCAAGCTCTAAAAAATATCCTTACCTCAAAAACAAGGGTCTTACCTTGCTTTAATGAGATCAAGAAAGAACAAGAGCTCTCTTCTACATCTTCACTCTTTCCACTCTACAAATACAAGAGAACTCTCCCTCTCTATCTCTCTCTTTTTTCTCTCATTACACAACACCCAAAAAATATATTCTTATATAAATAATAAAGCAATTTAGACCGTTTAATTAAAAGAGATCAAGATTTGGCTTCATCCCAAGGATATCAAGCCAATATTTAACAATCCCCCACTTGAAGACAAATCTTCAATCAAGCATCACTGAAGCATTAAGCATTGTCCTCCAAACATCCGGGTTATGTTTCCACTAACCCGGAAAGCCTCCTACAATGAGAAATCTTCTCCGTAGGCACAACTTTTGTCAACAAATCCGCAGGGTTGTCATTTGTGCGGATATTCTCAACATGTAAATATTCACGCTCCAAAGCAAGCCGAACAAAGTGGTACTACACATCAATGTGTTTTGTTCTTGAATGAAAAGCTGCATTCTTAGGAAGATGTATCACACTTTGACTATCACAATGCAACACATATTTTTCTTGTACCACTTAAAATTGATTAAGCACATGCTTTAACCAAATCATTTCCTTTGCTCCTTTGGTCAAGGCAATATATTCCGCTTCCGTAGTAGATAAGGCAACAATGTCTTGAAGTTTAGATATCCAACTCACTACGCCACCACCGAATGTGAAAACATAATCCGAGTGGGCTTCCTTGTCTTTTTACAACCTGCATCATCGGAATCAATATAACCATTAACCACCAATGAAGAACCTCCAAAGCATAAGCATAAATTTTGTGTACCCTTCAAGTAACGAAGAACCCACTTGACGGCTTGCCAATGCTCCCAACAGGCACAAGACATATACCTTAAAACAACCCCCACTGCATAAGCAATATCCGGCCTTGTGCATATCATAGCATACATCAAGCTACCAACCATGGCAGTATAAGGAACATTTTCAAATTTATTATCCTTTGGAGAACCCTTCTTGGATAGATAAAATGTGCCGCTAGAGGTGTAGAAACCGGTTTGCAATCAACCATTCCAAACCTTTCAAGAACTTTACCAATGTATTCGGATTGACTCAACCATAACTTCCCATGCTCTCTATCTCGGTGAATGCGTATGCCTAGAATCTTCTTCGCGACGCCAAGATCTTTAGTAGCAAACTTCCTTGACATATGGAGCTTCAACCATAACTTAATCTCCTTCCAATCATTGCTAGCTATCAACATATCATCCACACAAGTAACAAGCAATTAAACATGGCACATGTGGAACCCCTGAAGTAAACACAATAATCAAAATCACATCTAGAATAGCCCTCATCTTGCATAAAAGTATCAAACTTCTTGTACCATTGTCGAGAAGCTTGTTTCAAACCGCACAACCCCTTCTTCAACTTGCACACCAAGTTAGGATTAGACTTGTTAGCAAAGCCTTTCGGTTGAGACATATAAATTTTTTCTTCAAGGTCACCATGCAAGAAATCCGTCTTGATGTCAAGTTATTCAAGCTCCAAATCAATATTAGCCACCAAAGATAAAATAACTCTTATGGAGCTATGTTTCACCACCGGAGCAAATATTTCATTGAAATCAATACCATGCTTTTTTTGACTATAGCCCTTCACCACTAGTCTTACCTTGTACCTTTTTAATCCATCAGCTTCAAATTTATCACATACACCCATCTATTCTTTAATGCTTTCTTTCCACTTGGAAGCTTCACCAAGTCCCAAGTTTGGTTCCGATGCAAAAAGTCCATCTCTTCATCCATAGCCTTTTGCCACCTAGCTTTCTCAAGACAATTTTGTGCTTCCTGAAAAGACTCAGAGCTCACCCGCATCAGTAAATAAAGCATATTATAAGGATGGAGAATACCTTTGGATGGGTTTAGGAGTCCTTGTCGATCTCCTCAAAATTTGTGGAGACTCAAATTCTTGTTCTTCCTCATCAACATAAGCATCTTCTTGCTTAATCACCTCCATGCTATCATCATGGCCATCTCCATCATCATGATCTTGAGAATGAATTTCTTCTACTTGCCGAGGAAGAACACATGAGTCAACTTGCATGCGAACAAGTTTCTCATCCTTTTGCTCTTCATGATGGCTTTCTTTAAACATCACATTCTCGTGAAATACGACATCACGACTTCTAATTGTCTTCCTTTCAATTGGATCCCACAACCTATAGCCTCTATCATCACCACGATAACCAAGGAAAGCACATCTCCTTGATTTCAAATCAAGCTTACTTCTCTATTCGGAAGGCACATTCACATAAACTTCACAACCAAAAACTCTTAAATGAGTATAAGAGATTTTCATATCACTCCATGGAATTTTCGGAACATCACCATCGAATGGAGCACTTGGTGATCTATTGATGAGGTATATCGCCGTATTTGCCGCTCTCGCCCAAAAGAACTTAGGAAGACTGGAGTGAGACAACATACTTCTTACCCTTTCCATAATGAAAGCACCACCAAGAGATTTGACATTCATAGGGCCACAAACATCGGAATAAACCAACTCCAATGCCTTCAACTTTGCATGAGATTCATGCCTCTTAAAATTTACAATCATTCCTCACATGACCTTGTTTCTTGCAATGCCAACAAGTAACAACCCAACCCCGTGACTTTGATTTTCCCTTTGCTTGTGACTTGCCCTTACTAGACGAAGCATCATCCCTTTGTTGAGACCTTCCTTATTCACCGGCCGCTAGTGCTTGACTTGAGTCACTAGAGATTTGTGCAGAAGTCCTTCTAGTCTCCTCACTACTCAGTGAAGAAACAACATCATTCAACTTGAACTTGTTCCCCATTGTATTTACCACGGTAGTAACAAGAGTATTCTAACTTGGAGGCAAAGAGCTCAAAAGTAGCAAGCATAAGACCTCTTCATCAAGATTTACCTTTAAAGCCTTTAATTGTGCCACAATAGAGTTAAACTCATTCACATGCTTTCGCACCGTGACACCATCCTTCATTTTCAAGAGAAATAATCTCTTCATGGCATGCATCTTATTGATACCCGATGGTTGCTTAAAAGATTGCTCCAAAGTACTGCAAAGTTCATAAGTGGTCTTACATTGATAAACATCAAACAAGATGGATGGTGAAATACATGGCCTTATCACCAACAAGCATTTTCGATCAAGAACTTTCCATTGTTTATCACTCATAGATAAGGGTTTAACATCATTCCCCAATAGTGGTAGATCTAACTCCTTATAGACAAGGTGATCATCCATCATTATCTTCCATATTGGGCAATTGTCCTCTTTGAGCTTTTCAAACTCCATTGCCTTATCCATTGCTGTGAAATCAAATCACCACTAATACAAGCCCCAATTTTTTTCAATTGCAAGCTTAGACAACCTCTACAATCCTAGAATGAAGCTCTGATACCAATTATTACGTGTGAGAAAGTGCGGAACTAGTGTGGCAATTTGTCGAACATTTGGTGTGCAATATCACAATACTTAGCAATCACACAATGAATGAGTAATGCAAGGATAACATAAAACCAATCTCACAAGAATAACATAAGAGACACCAATTTAACATGGTTCAGCTAAGAACAAGCCTACATCTACGAGAGAACAATACTTTCACTATATCATGGGGAATAACAAAAGTACAAGAGTGCAAGAAATAAGCATAAAGCCACAAGAGAATTACCAAGCTCTAAGAACTAGCCTTACCTCAAAAACAAGGGTCTTACCTTGTTTTAATGAAATCAAGCAAGAATAAAAACTCTCCTCTACACCTTCACTCTTTCCACTCTGCAAATACAAGAGAACTCTCCCTCTCTATCTCTCTCTTTTTTTCTCTCATTACACAACACCCAACAAATATAACCCTATATAAACAATAGAGTAATCTAGACAGTTGGATTAAAAAAGATCAAGATTTGGCTTCATCCCAAGAATATCAAGACAATATTTAACATTATCATCAGGTCAAATACTTATATCTCCCCAATTCTTAATATATTTATCTCTTCTTCCAATAATAAAGCCAATGCAAGTTGATAATGGGAGTTAAAATAGTGCTCTAAAGTTCCCAATCCATATATTACAATTTGAACCTGTTTTGCTGAATCCAAGCGACACGATATTTTATTTATTAATAAATTGTTGTTATATAATTGATCACGAAACTTACAATAGTCTCAATTCCATTAAAGTGATCTCCATCTCTTATTGAAGCTTTGTCATCAAAATTATCTTCATCCATGCAATTAGATAACTAATAACAAACATATCAAATACTTTGAAAACTTATGGAAAAAAATTATAAATTTAATAAATATACATCATTAAGCTAATTAAACAATATAAGGAAAAAAAACTCAAAAACTTGTACTATTACAAATTTTAAAGCCTCATCAGAATAAAAATTAAAAAAATTAATATTAAATAAATTAACTAAAAAATTAGGAGGAAATAAACCAATCGTCAACAAATTAAATAGTCATGAAAGAGTCTAAACAATGATATATACATAAATTATATAATACATATATTCAAATTCGGAGTGTTTTTGTTCCAATAAACTTTTGCTTAATTATATAGTTAATTTATTTAATCTTCATCAAACTAACTTAATCATACTCCAAAATTTGTAAATCCTAGAGAAACGAAAGAGACAAAAGGACAAGGTGAAGAAAAGGTATAGAGGAGTTGTGTTTTGGCCAAACAAGCATGTTATATGATATATAAGAAAAAAATGTGTTGTTGTTGTTCTTGCTGTTATTTAATTGATATTTGATTACGAGGCAATAATAAATATTTATCTTTGTTAAGTATGTATATAAAAGAATTTCCTAATAATAATAATAATAATAATAATAATAATAATAATTTAAAAGTATTAATTAGTCCAACTTGTTTTTACCTTGCCTCTTCGTCCACCCATTTGAAACAAGACTCCATGCCCACATATAAAAATAATGAAAATAATAGATTAATTAAAAAATTATAAAAAGTCATATGTACCTTAGGCATAGGCAAATAGAATTAAAAACTATATAAACTTACTTGGCAAAAAGTTATTCATGTCTTTTTCAATAATATCAATTCCATCAAAATCGATTTAATGCCAAAACATATTTTCAAATATTTGTTCAGGACTATAGTCATGGGATTCATCAATTGATGAGGATTCATCATTAATATCAAACTCCCATTTGTGTTTGCAAATGTCCCATATATATCTTAATCTGTCAGTCACATATGTTAATCTGTTAACGGTCATGTTTCGGTTCCCTTCTTCATTGTTGCATGTGGATATCATCTCATCCAAATCACTAGCAATTGAAGTCAAGCTCCTTCCCAAAATTATCATTTTCTCAAGGTGTGATGAGCGCCAATTCATTTATAGTAGATCACCTAAAACCTCAAGCCTAGCGAATGGTAAAAAACCAAAAGTTTCATCAACTATCTATCTAAAATGACCGCCCGACATACGGATAATCTCGCATCCATGGACTTTGAGAGCTCTTTCTTCAGCATGATTCAAAGTGAGATCATCACAATTAATTGTAATCTCTTGCTGGATCACCAATCCTGGAATTTCTCTAAATAGTAGAGCAAGGGCTAATTGGAATCTTGAGACGTAACAATATTGGATTCTGCCTAGTCCATGGGTAAATGTTGGGGTCATTATGTTTTGGCCAGTTTTCACTTTGTCTCATCATAAATCAATTTCATTTCACGGGAATGTCACTCTTGGATTTATGGTCAATTTTATCTGATGTGGTAGCCAGAGATAGACATGACCATAGTTCAGGAACCAGTGGTTCCAGATCCTAAATCGAATCAGCCTAGGTAAGGTTCTTAGCAGTTCAATTTCGGTTCGATTTCGGCTCCGGTTGCAACATTTTGATTCAAAGGTTTCAATTCATACGGTTAGTTTTTTTTTTAATTTTAGTTTTTTGTTAAACATTTCAAATTAAAATGAACACAAAAATATAAGAATTAATTTAATACAATATTTTATGAAAAAAATAAAAGTATTAATTCAAAATAATAATTTGCAATAAAAGTACAATAGGAGAAGAAATAAAAAAATATGGGGTTTGAACTTAATTATATTAAGTTGCCTACTTATCTTCTCAAGGAATCAAAGTTGACGTAATTCTTTTATTTTTATTATACACATTTCCCATATTTTTGTAATGGCTAACTGCTTGATTCATCGTCGGAGGAGTTGGAACTATAAGCCGGCGTTGTTGTACTAGAGCCATCATTTATCCACTTGTTTGATGATGATGAGTGTATAAGATCATCTTAACCTTGTAGTCTAGCTCTTTCCCAATAATCAAAGCAAGTTTGTGCTTCCAATGATTCTGGACCTAATCTTGATTATCTTTCATCTAAAATGTTGCTTCCATTACTAAATGTTTGTTCAACTACGACAGTTGAGGTAGGAATTGCAAGGAGTTGTATAGCAATCTTGGCTAAAGTAGGAAAAGTTTCTGTGTGCCTACTCCACCATTCTAAAATTAAAAATTTTGGACCTGTATCATCACCAAACTCAAAAACTGTTGTTAGATAAACTTCGAGCTCCGAATAGGAGCCGATGTTCTAGGACTCTTCCTCCTTTCTAAAATTTTGTTACACCATTTTGTAAATTTCAAGGAGGATGGAGGTAGTGGTTTTGGCATATGTAATTTGGTTTAACTAGTCAAACCTAATCAATTGCTAAGTTGGTTCAATCTGAATATGGAACCTAATCTCCGGCTGAACTTGGAACCCTAGCTAGATCACAAAATACAAATAAGTCTAACCTAAGTAGCTAATCTAACCTAATTTGGTTGAATTGCCAGTTCCACAATTTTCAAATTCTAAAACCAGAATTGAACTTTGTATAATGATTCAAGTTTCAGTCTTAGGACGGTTACAGTTTTGTCGGTTCCAGTTCGGTTTCACAATTTCAATTCAAAATGGCCACGTCTGGCTGGAGATGCCACATCACATTAAAATAAAGATTTTTTTAATGCCTAGCTAGACTAGAAGAGGGGAAGCTGACTATAAAGCTGACTGTTTAGAAAATCTACTCATCATCCACGTTATGGAAGAGGGGAAGCTGACTATAAAGCTAACTGTGATGCTGAGTAGATTTTCTTAACATGACGTAGACTGGCGTTGACGTGTGTAGTCTAGCTGGGCATTAAGAACTGTTTATTTTTATGTGATGTGGCATCTCCAACTGCCACATCAGATAAAATTGACTGGAAAATCCAAAAGTGACCTCCTAGTGAAATGAAATCGATTTATGATGACCACTTTGAAATAAATTGAAACATAGTGATCAAAGTGAAAGCTGACCAAAACACAGTGACCTCATCAAAGATTTACCCCCAATCCATATATAACCATGGGGATGGTACAAGAGCCTATGACATTTCTGAAAATATCAGGTATTACAACTAGTTTTTCTTGAATTTGATTGACAAGCCTATTATAATAATTGAATCCATGAATCTCCTTTAGAGCATACTGAATATCTTCCATTAAAACAGTGTATTCATGGCTTTTCTTCCATAATTGATTACTAGATTTTGCTATAGCTATTATCTAAATAATTATTGTGCATGATGATGAGTATAGACTTGTGTATGTAAAGAGTGGTGAGAGAATTTGTTTTTCCTAGTTCTAGTCAAAACCTTTAAATGAGTTTGATTTTAATAAGAATCATACTTGCAATACATGTTAGGTTATAAAACAAAAATTAAAAAAAAATCCTATTCCCATTAGAATTCATTTTAAGGCTCTCAATTCTTATTAGGGTTGAGTTTAATTTTTAAAAGTTGTTGGATGAAGATGAGATTATGTTTAGTTATGGGTAAAACATTGCTAAAAATAGAATTGTGAAAAAATTAACTAATAAAAATTTCTTTTGAGTATATTTATTAATCTTAACTAATAGTACTCCATATCCTTTTCAGCTGACATTTGGATCTTTAATATTGGTTTAACAAACCATCTTAACTAATAGTACTCCATACCTCTTCAACTGACATTTGGACCTTTAATATTGGTTTAACAAACCATCTTAACTAATAGTACTCCATAGCCTTTTCAGCTGAGTATCAGTTTAACAAACTAAGTATAAGTACTCAATAGCCCTCAAACCCTCATTTGAATCTCTCCATATGAGATTTGAATCATTAAAACACACTTAGTTTTAGAGAAACACAATTAGCAAACCATTCTTATCACTAGAACAAGGATCATATAAGTATTGGTCCTTTCTCATTTTTTGGGCACAATTAGCAGAGGTATAATACCCGAATTGGTCATTCAACTTTTCTCTCTCTTCCCTTTTGGTCCCTCTACTCAGAAGTGTTCCCAACTAGTCCTCTACTCTTGAAAATGAGCTTACTTAGTCCCTCTACGTTAAAAATGACCCAACTAGTCCCTATATAATCAAGAATAGAAGGGATAGTTAGGAAGAGACTAAGAGTATAGGGACTAAGTGGGTCATTTTCAAAAGTATAGGGACTAGTTGGGAGCATTTCTGAGTAGAGGAACCAAAAGGGAAGAGAGAGAAAAGTCGAGGGACCAATTCGGGTATTATGCCATTAGCAAACCATCACTTTCTGCTTCAATATAGGCAAATCTTTCACTTCTACCTCGTGGATCTTCGTAGATAACTGTCATTTGCTCTCCTTTCCTGTCCAGCATCCTCTGAATCACTAGACCCTAACACAATTGTTCTGCTTCTCTTACTATTTGAATTTCTACCTGAAGGTTTTGCTGCCTGCTTTATCCTATTTTCCACTTTTTCAAAAGGATTCAAGCAATTATGAAACTGCAGAGCTTTATTAAAATATCGATATCCCCTGCTACAAGTAGGGCAATGAGTCCAAAAACTCTCAGCAACAAAAGTTGCAGAAGGCTGTTGTTGATTTACATGATTAGGGTATGTGTTGGTGGTGATATTTGGAGCCCTCCCACTTGCAGGTTTAGATTGTTTATGCACATAAACTATCCTATTCTGCTGAGAAGACTGCCTAGAAGGGATGATGTTCCATCACAATCCCAATTAAAACTCTCTCTCTCTCCCGCCCCTTCCCCTTCCCCTCCCCCTTCAATCAAAACCCTAGATTCTTACCCTAGATCTAAGAATCCCAAAAAAATAACCTGAGAACTCTCTCGAAAACTCGAGAATGAAATCTGAAATAAAAATACAAAAATCAACATCCACATCCC
>NC_052476.1:4602326-4658246 GCF_009730915.1 Dioscorea cayenensis subsp. rotundata | reverse complement strand
TACTAATAAAATCAATTGGATATAACATGAGAATTATTTATAATATTTTTATATTGAGAAATCTTCACCAGATGTTTATAAAATTTGAAGTACCTAAATATAAATAATGAATATATGAAAAAGATTTAAAAGCAATAGATTAATTAATAGCTGGAACAAAACAAAAGGTAAAATTTTACTATTGGGTTCTAAATAGAGCGTCATTTTATGTGATTATATAATTTAAGATAAAACAAATATATATAGAAACATAATTTTGAATTTATGGGCATTAACATTTTAGAAGTTATGATAACAATGTATAATTAATTTATTTTATTATTTAAATTTAATTTGATAATTTAGAACAACGGGTAAGCCGGGTACTAACTTGAATTATCTACGTACCTACGGAGTAAAATGAGATACTTGATTTCTTTACCACAGAAGGTACCCAGGTATGAGGAGTGGGGTTATGGAAGTCTGCAGATGAAGTTTTGGCATACCTACCCTCCTACCGTTGCCATCGCTGCTCCTATTCCGGCCGTGCGTTAGTGACTGTTTGAATTAGGCAGCCAACATTCTCGTCGAAGTACTCAAATCGGAATCTTGACCTTTAAATTTCTCTTCACTTATCTCTTCTTTTATATAAAGCCAAATGGCGCTAAAATACCGAACATGTAGTCTAAGCGGAAAAGCAGCAGGTGTACGCCAGAAGAGCAGATGGAAAAATCGAAACATCATCTTTAGAAAACTAATTCTATCGACAAATTTTCTTGGCAAATTACAAAAACACACATACAAGAAGATTTCCACGTCACGGATTAATAAACAACAAACTCTAAAACTCCAAGTAAAATTTCAATTCAATTAGGAGAGGAAGCCACTACTTAGTTCTACTTAATTTCTAAATTTATTATATATTTTTTATTTTTAAATCACCTGAATCTAAAATAATTTTAATATAAAAAGATATATTTATAAAGCTATAACATACACCACTAAATATAATTTTTAATATTTAATGAATTTTAAATATTTTTATAATTTCACAAAATAAATTAGAAATAAATTTAAAATATAAGAAATGGGTTTTAAATTCCATTTTACTCACTTGTTAGTTATACATATTTGTTTTCAAATTTTCTATCCAAAAAGAGAATATATCGTTATAAATTTATATTTTGAAATTATTATTATTAATTAGAAATTAATATTTCAAGGAGGATTTACATAGTTTTTGGATCAATAGAAGTAAAAATAAGGGAGGGAAAGGGTGGAAGCTGGGAAAGGAAAGGAAAGGTTCAACCCTTTGTGTGGATAGAGAAATTCTATGAGGGAAAGAAAGGAAGTTTTTTTGATAAACCCGTTTACAGCAAGAAATGAAAGGAAATGATAAATAATAAGTGATTTATCAATTATACCCTTATTATTAGCCAAAATTATTTATTTCTATTTAAACACATGCACTGGCAAATATCTCAGATAAATCAGTCTTTTAAGTAATTTTTTTTTATAAAATATTAAAATAATTATAATTATCATTATTATTTTGCTTTTTTATTTTTATACTTTAATTTTGCCTCTTTTCAAATACAACCATTTATTTTTCCTTTATACCATACATTATTTAAAGACCAATTTATTTCTACAGTCTCTTTTGATCATCACAAGATCACTAAAAATATTATAGTAAACACATTTGGTTTATTTCAATCTTATAGTATAATAATCATGTTGAATTAGATAAATTTTACAACAAAGAATTTCGGTCAGATAAATTTCTTCTATGGATGAATAGACAAATAAAAAACTACAATATAAACAAAACAACAAACAAATAAATGTATAAAAACATAAAAAACAGCTATGATGGGTGCTACTAATAACGAGTCAGCCTGTTCAGATTGGAAAAAGGAAAGAAGAAACTATGAAGTAGTTACAGGTAATTAATTAAAAAATTATGGGTGACAGCCCCTAAATATTTTGAAAAATTTTTAGAGTATTTTTCTTCCTCCTGCACCCCAAATCGAGGTTAGAAAAGGGCTGAGGGTTTCGAGGCCGAGCTAATCTTCCTTTCCTTCTTCGTTAAATTAAAAATATCTATCCAAACAAGCAGGCTTACCACCCCCGCCTCCCACAACCTCCCTCGCTTACTTTACTTTCCTCACGACCTCAATCCAAACATAGCATTACAAGAAAATTTATAATTATGTAATTGATTAAAAAATAATTTTTCCAAACAAAATATAATCACTCAAAATATTTATCCAATATTTACATAATCCGAGGATCTCTGCTTTTGTACTTTTACAAATGGATGGGATCCGCTTTGTAAATTATAAAAAGGATGGTCAATCCCATACAAACAGACGGAATTTGTTGCAAAATTAAGGCCAGATCCTCCTCTCGTTGTTAAAATATAAAGCACCATAATGATCCATTTATAAAATTCTAAACGGTTCCATATCTGCTTATTAATTTTTTAAAAATTATATTTATTTTTTAAAATTTATTTTATATAAAAATAGTCAATACCCTTTACCTTCATTTAGATGGAGTGCCAGACCCTGTGTATTGTGGGATCACTCCCACCTTGGTGCATACCCAACATAAATTGTGGCACTCCCGATATACGAGAGGTGTAAAAGGGTTTTATCTCCATGTCTGTGAACCCAGACGCCTCTACAATTTGAGGGTCGCAACCTGCAAGTAAAAGTACCACTTGACTTTACCAAAAAACAAATGACATCTTTTAATTTAATCCCATTTACATTTGGTTTTCATCTTCACACCCTTCCTCAATAGCCTGACACCTACACCTCCGGTTGGTCGTGACTTACCTGATCTGTTCCAGTCCGCGCCGCCACACCCCGGCGACTCCCACCTCATTGGCAATCCTCGCCACTGCTGAATGCATCCGTTTTAAAAGCTATTTGTTATTCTTCGTGTGGATCCCTCAAGCTTTTCAAATCTTCAGAATTTTTATGTTTTGTTTTGCCATTTATAGCACCCTGTGCTTAATTTCAAGTATTATAAAAAGAACTAAAGAATTAAATACTATAATGAAAGATGCAAGTAGACAGGAAACCTTTAGTTGTTGCCACACGAATTAGTATAAAGACAAAGTACAATTGAAATTTTACTACTTAAAGCAAAAACGTAGGGGAAAATAGGGAAGGATAAAAAATAGTATAATTAGGTAACAAAAAACTTTGAGTCTTTGTGTTTTAAACAACTGTTGATGTATAATAAGCAAGATTCTAAATAAACATTAGAAACCAAATGTGGACAATTCTAGAAAAAAAAAAAAATCCAAAGATAAAACACACATGAAATACCTACAAATAGGGTTAATAAGAATCTCAAAATCAAATTTTAAACTAAAATAACAACTATAAAGAAAATACATTGTAAATTAAAAGGAAAAGTAGAAATTCCACCAAAGAGAAGCCTTAGGAGAAGCACATTTGATTCAAAGAGCAGTAACCAAAAATTAAAAATTTTGGGGCAGCGGAGCTTTCATTTGTTACACAAAACAAAATGAAAAGGAAGAACAGAAACCAAACCTAAAAAAAGAAGAGAAAAGCTTCCATTTATAATAGTACCCACCAACTAGAGTTACAACTTTTCTTCTTTCTTCTTATTTTTCTATTTGACTACATAGAATTTGCTGTAAACATTAATGGCTATATTTCACATAATTACTTTATGTTTTGCCTGCTATGGGTTCCAATGCATACCATTCTTTTATTTTATAAGCATGTGGACATCGACAATATGGATGAGTTTGAAGAACTCAGTAACTCATATACTATGTATATGTGCTTCTTCTTCAGTAGTAAACATTGTAATTATTGCATTTGCACATAGCACGTACCTCCTTAGAATAGCGATACTGACAGAGCTTGAGCTCGCTACCGGTTAGGTGTCGCGAACAATGAAGTGACTGTACGCTCATCACGTGGTTTATGGTAAGTACAGTTAAATGCATTGGATAAATCCACGGCGGATCAAACATAGTTTTAATAGACGATGGCAACCTCACCAGAATCATGTAGAATATGAGGCACAAGAAATGCTATGCCAGAAAGAGATGACCACTAACAGCGGAATATCAGCACATGATGAGTGTACAATATTCATGTGCGCTTCAGGTAACTCTTGCACACTCATTTGGCACGCCATTAGATTATATTGTGAGATTCTCGATGCTAAATCTAGTATGTCCCACATTCTCAAGCTTTGGGCAGCACTTAAAGAAAAGGGAGAACCAAAAAAAGCATTCCAAACCTTAAAGATGTTGGAGCTCTCTCGGCATCGATTGATCAAGGATAAGGCAAGTTGAGTGCCTTACGGGTAGCTTGTAACAACCTGACTTACTGTAAGTATTTTCCAAATAACCTTGCAGGCATGCTTATCCCTATAAGGAGGAGTTTAGAGCCAAATTAGAGGAACTTAAAGGCAGGACTTACGCCCCTAAGGATGCCTGTAAGGACCATCTAGAGGATCATACTGACCAAAAGCTACGCCTCGTGAGAGGGCATCGCAGATACATCTAATAAAGCTTACGCACACTCATGGTCGAGAACCGGACCCGACACGATGAGAGAACTTCTGCATGAGAGGGACTCTACGCCATAGTATTCCTCTCAAGACTCGTGACCCATCTTCTAGTTCTTGTAGCCACGCCCTCACGCCGTGGAAGCAAACCCATAAGTAGCCAGTATACAGATCTTATGAGGATTTTTAGGGTATCTTTTAGTTTTTCCTTGGATTTTGGGAGGAGAAGAGAATAAGGAGACAAATCTCTAGGGCTCAAATGGTATTCTAGAGGAGATTTGGATCTACATTCAAGGGGATAGAAGATCATAGCCGTGAAGCTCACCTTGGCAGTGTGCGTGGAAGCTTTCCTAATGTTATTCATGATTCACCAACAACCACAATTGAGAAGGCGGGTATGCTTTTAATGTCTCATGTGTCTTTGCTGCTGAATGATTACCCTCCTCAATAGAGGGCTAATTTGTAGATGTTTGGGATAGTTAAACTCTAGGGTTTACTTTTAACATTAGTTGTTGGATTCACGTAATTTACTTATTTTATTTATTGTAATCCATTATATTTGAGTTTAATTGCATGTTTGAATGCTTGATTGCTATTGTGGAGAAAGCCCTAGTTGTCATACCCGATGTGTTTTAATTTATGACAAAAAAAAATTCCCACCTAGCATAGGCATACAGTGATTAGAGAGAATTGTGAGTAAGCCTAGACATAGGGTACTTTGGAGACTCCGTCTTCCTCAATTCTCCTGAGGTGAGTTAATGAGTCTCTCCATGCTCTTTTGTAATCATGTGGAGTAGATTTTAATAGAAATTCCATCTTTTACTCAGAGTTTGAATTAGTGTAATCTTCCTCACAAGAGGGATTACCCTACATAAGAAATTCTTATTAGCCCACAATAAGGTTTCATAGAGTGTTAATGCTATTGTGTAGATAACTATATCAGCTCTACACCAATTCAGTTACTCTTCATCCTCTACCGAGGAGTTTAGTATAAATATGAAAAACCTCTCGGTTCAAATAGGATTGCATACATAGACAACCTTTGTCCTGTACTTCATCAAACCCTAGAAGGATGTTATGCCCGTGACATCGTTCTTTTCCCTTGATTTCTTTCCCATTTTATTTCCTGCACTTGCGTCTATTCTTTTTGTTCACACACATTATTCGATCAATTAGGCTAATTTTCAGAACTAAAGGTATTACTACTATTCTCTTTGTTACCTATGGACTCACATCTTACTTCACACACACTTATATTACGCCATCGGCATATACACTTGTTTCCCTATCATTCGGTCTCCTAAAAATCTGGTGGAAAATTCTATCGAGCCCAGGTTTTTATAATATAGTCACTCAACGACATATCATGCATGTGTGTTGCTTGTTACATAATTTTATTAGAAGGGAGATGGCTGAAGACCCTATAGAAAATAAACTTGACAATCTAACTTTAGATGAGATCATGCAGAATGAGACTGACAATATTATAGTTGTTGATCCAACAAATGAGTGGACTCAATTTAGGCGTGACATGGTTATAAATATGTTTTAACACGTGGCATGATCAATTTAATTTGTTGCTTGGATACTATGAAAACCGTAGTTGTTTCCATGCTGTTGTAATTTTACATGATTGTTTTGCTGCGAGAAATGTGTGTTATGAACATTGTTGTTTTTGTTTATGTAACCATACTATAATGTTTGTTATTGTTTTGATTGGATTTAGTTAGGTTTATGTAAATTAGAATATCTCTTGCTTTGTAAATTAATTAAAAAAAATGCAATGGTAAAGTATGTTTGGATGAACATTGTTTTGATTGGATTTGAAGCCAAATATCTGTAGGACATGTTAAAATTCAATTTTTTTTATTATATAGTAGTATCTTATAGTTTTCTATTTGAATAATTGTATATGTAGATTAATGAATCATTGGCATTTATTTGTGAAATCAGAGATGTAGAACATGACCCATTGCTTAATAGCTATATGAATTCAGTCTATGATATTAATATATGTTTGAGTTGGTTACATACATAGTTAGTAACATATGAACAGTCTTATATTATAGCAATGTATGAATTCAAATAATGTGTTGTTCTCCTATCTTTGTTAGTATGGATTCAGATTCTCAAGTAGGATGCTATGGACAAAATAAACATTATTGGCAAACGGACGAAAACAAGGCTCTCATTGACTCCTTAGTAGAACTATCAACAAATTATATGTGGTGGGCCGAGAATGGGTTTCACAATGGTTATCTTATTCAAATATAGAGAATGATAAAGGAAAAGTTTCCACAAAGCACTAATATTGAGACTCGTGTGAAGCTATTGAGGAAAATCACTACTATACTCGTTGATATCCTACAAATGAGTAGCTTAATCTGGAACTATGAAAAATGTACTATTGAATGTGAGAAGAATTCATATGATGAATATGTTTAGGTATATATTATTACAATTGATAATTACATAATAATTTGTGGGATATGCAATCTATATTTTTAACCTTATTCAATTACTATACAGAACCATAAGGAAGCCATGGGTCTCTATGGAAAATCTTTTCCTTTTTTTAATGACTAGGCTCCGGTATTCAAGATCGGGTATATGACAATGCAAGGGGAGATATTGGGGAAGATACAAAGCAATATGCACATGAAAGTATTAATTTGGATGAGGACATTGGTTTTTCTCAAATGCCAGATGATCAATTTACCATCCCCACAGAGGAACCTACTACAAATCCTTCACCTATGCTAGTAGAGACTAATACCTCAAAAACACGTCGGAAAAGGGAAAGCATTGAGAAGGACCCCGCTATGGATTTAATTTTTAAAAATTTCAAAATTTTTATAGAAATGGTAGGATTGGGATTTCAGTCCATGGCTGAAGTAACTGCTATCAAGAAATTAAGCTTCATGTGTTGAGCCTGAAGAGCGGCAAAAATTGCTACACCAAATACTTCTTATGGTTGAAGGGCTCTCCATTCATGAAGTGATGTTTATTTTGCAGGTTTTTCCAAAATATGAAGATGAACTTAAAAAGTTTATGGAGTTAACTGGCAACATGAAGCTGCCTTTTTTTCATGTACTTCTAGCAAGATTGGGATATAGTCCGCCTACCATGTGATTTATATTCATGAAGATTTCAAGCTAAGTTCAATGTTAGAATTTCTACAACCTTTATGTATGGTGTAATATCTTTCTTCTAGTTCATGCTTTTGTAAGAACTTGTTATGAATTATATATATTTATATATATATATATATGATGTAATGTGCCATGTGTTATCTTGTGATGCCTTGACAGACTTTATGTATTGTGTTTTAGTAAAAAAAAAAAAATTATTATGTTGGTTCCTATGATTTTGCTTATTTACTTATTTACTTATTGTATTGTGTTTTGTGAAAAAACTTATTTACTTTATGTCTATTGCTTAATCAATTTTTATGCATAATTAGGTTATTTAATGGGTAGAAATATTCTCTAAAATATATAATTTAATTACATTAATCAAAGTGTATAATAGTTAAAATAAACTTTTTAACGAATATATAATAATAGTCACATGACCCAATTGATATAACTATAATAATTAAAACGCATAATTATCATTAAAGTTAATTATCATAAATGTTTATTAATCAATCAAAATTTTTAAAAAATAATCTTTCAAATTTATTTTATAAGTGAATAAATTTATCATTAACAATGCACAAACTTATATAATTTCACTTATTTAAATTTAGGGGCATAAAAGGAATTTTACAAGTTTTCTTTCTTTACTCTTTCCCCATTCACACTCCTATTACTTCTTACCAAACCTAATTTTGATATATGTACAAGTTAATATATTGTAAGCTTTTTGAAAAACTTATTATGCATGTTTCTACATTTAATAAGTCATTTAAAAAATTCCCAAATAATTTTTATCCTATAAAGATATACCTCTAATATATTTTTAAATAATAATATTTAATAATAATAGTTATTATTATTATTTAAATATTTAAGTTCTTTTAATGAATTTTATATTAAATTTTGTATATTTTTTATAGAAAATTCGAAATGGGTTTAAAATATAAGGATTGGATTTAAAATTCATTTATACCTAATTTTTAGTTATAAATAATTTATTTTTAAAATTCATTATATCTAAAAGGAGTTAATATTTATAAAAATTATATATTTTTAATTTTTAATTAATAATTTGAAATAAATATTTCATGAGAACAATGAAGAAAATTTATAATTACTTAAAAATGATTCTGAACAATAATTATTTTTCAAAAAATATAATCAAATTTTAAAATCATGTTAAAGACAAATATATTTTTTTATAAAATATAAATTTAGCAACAGAAGCTCAGTTCTGTTTTTAATATTAAAAACAGATTTGTAATTCGTTACTAATGTACAAACGGATTATAAGTCCATTTTTAATTTACAAAATGAATTAAGTTCTATTTGGAAAAATGAAAACACATTAGCAATAGGTAAAATTTACGTTTCGAAATTTTAAACAGAGGTAGATTCCTTTTTTAAAACTGAGACAAATGAGTAATCTATTGCTAATTAGCAACATAACAATTCCGTTGCTAAATTACTGTTAGTGTATATATATATATGCTCTATGTCTGATTAGTCTAATAAATTAGGTTTAGTAGTATAATAACTCAATTTATTTCAACTAAAATGACATCATTTTCGACATGATTGGATAATTTTGATAAGATTCTAAAAAATCCGTTTTATTTTTAAAATTTTGTAGAAGTTCTTCAATAATAAATTGAGTTCTTTTGTATTTGAGTGATTCTTTAGAAGCACTTCAGATATTTGTTGTATTTGGCGTTTGGGTGTTAATGCTCGAAGTGATTTTAAAAAAAAATTATAATAAAGAGTGAGTGCATGAGTTTTTCTTATTATTTATTTATTTATTTATTTATTTATTTATTTATTTACGAAATACTAAAAGCACATGTACAGTTGCGGACATGTGCATATTAGACAATGAGTCTTGTCATGCATCTTTACCCAACCGGCACGGAAATTGAGTTGTGAGCCCACTCCTGCAGTTGAGAGAACCCTTTAATCACCACTGCAACGAACATATTTTAAACACGGACCATAAACATCCTATAAGTCATTGCTTTCACAATGCGCACAATACATCTTTTGTTTTTAAATACCAATTTTGGATATACATTATTTCAATTATCTCTCATACCTAATATACCCAATATAATATTTGCGATTGGTTAAAAGTTAAAATTCAATGTCCAAAAATTTTAAAGAGTAATACTATATAGAGCGAAGCAACCACACAAACCAGCTACACGACTGATGTGGCTGGTGACGTGGTTGCTTTGCTTTAATTTTTTTAATTAAAAAA
Organism: Dioscorea cayenensis subsp. rotundata; assembly: GCF_009730915.1. Taxonomy (NCBI): domain Eukaryota; kingdom Viridiplantae; phylum Streptophyta; class Magnoliopsida; order Dioscoreales; family Dioscoreaceae; genus Dioscorea; species Dioscorea cayenensis. The sequence goes on along the minus strand of NC_052476.1, from coordinate 4,648,310 downwards.
ATAAACATGAAAAAGGGGTTTAGGGTTTCATTTGTCTGTGCCGCCGCTCCTCCTCTTCTCTCATGTGGCACAAGACCCCGACCGCCGCGTCTCCCTCCTCTCTTATGCGGCACGAGACCCCGGCCGTCGCTCCCCCTCCTCTCTTATGGGGCACGAGACCCCGGCAGCCGCATCCCCTCCTCTCTCATGTGGCACGAGACCCCGCCGCCTGCCTCCTCTAGCATCCTCGCCTCCCGGCCGTTGCTTCCGCCGCCACTCCCGAGCCCCTTGGCTTCCTCCCCACTCCCGGCCGCTCGCCTCCTCGCTTTGGGTTTGAAGAGAAACTAGGGCACAGATCGGTGGTGCACAAGCGAGAGAGAGAGAGAGAGAGAGAGAGAGAGAGAGGAGAGAGAGCGGCGGCCGAATTGGTGGTGCATGAGAAGCTAGGGCACGAGATCGGTGGTGTACGAGAAGCTTTCCTCCCCCGCTCTCGCTTCCCCTCTCTCTCTCTCATGTGGTTGGTTCTCTGAAATTCTTGGGAAAAAAGCCCGGCTCGCCTTGAAATTAGGTACAGAGGCAATGATGCCCTAAAAATTTCTCTCTTGTCCTCGTCTCTCTACAACGATGTCATAGTAGCTTGGATGGCCTAGTAGGCAACCGCTACTCTTATTGTTGTAGAGGGAGGGGAAAGGATAGGAGAAAATCATTACTGTTGAATCTGAGCCTCTGTTTTGATTCTATTGCTTGATATTTTATATATATTCAGCATGAATTATTTTGCTGCATCATGTATTTCTTTCTGTCGATATGGCTGGTTCGTGTGGTTGCTTCGCTCTATATAGCATTACTCTTACCATTTAGTAATGATGTTCTTATGGCCATGATGATTTACCCTATAAAAGAGTAGGAGATTAGGTGGCGTGGCAACTTTAGTTGCAACCCTTGATTCATGTTTATCCATGTGAAAGAATAGTGGGGCAAGATCTGAGCCTTTGATGAAATATGAATTTGTTTTCCGAATTTTTTCTGTAATGTGAATGTACTTGCAGGCATCAATCATTACTTCTACTTTCTTTTGTATTTTGGTGTCCATTATGTGGTGTTTTTCTGATACAATACTTCTTTGGCTTCATCAAGATCCACATGTCTCTAAAATGGCTACAGTTTACTTGAAGTATTTCATTCCAAGAATTTTTGCTTATGGATACCTGCATTATGGTTTGAGGTTTCTGCAGACATAGTCAATGGTCATCCCACTAGTGATTTGTTCTGTGGTGTGGTTTGAGGTTTATGTGTCCCTTTGTATTTCATGCTTCATGCTGGCATGCTATATCAAGTTCTTAGATTAATTTAGGCACACTTGGTGTGGATTTTCAGTAGAATCATTCCATCATATACATCCCTACATGAAGTTAGCTCTTCCATCTGCACTAATGGATTGGTTAGTATCAAATTTTTTCTTTTTTTTTCTAATTGAATCATATCCACAACTATCATCACTTTTCTAATTGATTTGATTCAGGTACCATTCCAGCTTGGAGTATTGGGCCTTTGAGTTCTTGGTTCTATTAGCAGGATTACTCAGATGTATATATGCGTATTATATTGTTCTTTTCTTTAAACTATTTGTGATAATCAATTCTGAAGCATTGTTGCAGAGAAATGATGGCATTTATGCTGTTAATTAATGTGAAGTTTCAGACCATGTCGCTTAGCAATCTCTTCTTGTTTAGCTTGTCATTCATTCTAACTTGTTCCATTTGGCTCTTGTACTGATTTATTGCTCATTTGTTGCAGAGAAATGCTTTTATTACTAAGAATTTGTTAGCCATGGTCTACATGATGTATGCCAATTGGATAAGTAGAAGCAGCTTTTTATTGATTCCATTGATCAGTGTCTGCTTGGTGATGACCTTCTATGTGTGTTATTATTGTTTATTAAAACTTACCAAACTTTTTATTATGTAGATTGAGACTGAACTCCTACTATATTTAATGTTTTCTTTATTGCTCACTTGGTTGGGGACCAGATAGAGACATATATATATATATATATATATGAGATTCTTGTGAACTTAAATTTTTGTTCATAGATATTCTAGGAGACAAATTGTTCACTTTGCCATGGGAACAAAAAGAGAGAATGGTCCAATTTCATTTAATAGTGTCTGTTGTACACTGCATTATATATTTCAGTTATATACAGAAATGATTATAGATGAAAAAGATTGAATTCATGAATGAGAAAATGGTGCACTTTCTTATTGTTGCAATTTTGGTGGGAGGTGTATCTCTGTAGAATATACAGACAAAGTCGGAGAGATTGCTAAGCGACATGGTCTGAAACTTCACATTGATGGAGCTCGCATTTTCAATGCCTCAATTATGAGTCTCACTGTTTATCTTTCTTAATGAACATGGTTTATAATATTTTCTTCGTATTTAATTTGTGTGGTGGTGTTCATTCCAGGCTCTAGGAGTTCCTGTTTATCGGCTTGTCTAAGCTGCAAACTCAGTTTCGGCACCATTACTGATTCCTGAGGTCTTATTTTCAATTCAGTATGCTCATATTTATTTGGTTTTTAATACTATGAATCGTTCAAGTGTGTTTGTCGAAAGGATTAGGTGCTCCGGTTGGATCAGTCATTGTTATATGTGTTGTAATCATCACTCTCTCAGGACGAAATGGAAGAAACTGGACTTGCCCACCAATGATGAAACATCGCATATGATCATTTAATTTCCATTATTTTGTTTTTCTTGTTTATGTGTTGTAATCATCACTCTATTAGATTGTTTACAAGTGTTATAATTAGCAGATATCGAAGATTTTTTAAATAAAAACCATGTGAAAGTTTCGAGTCGTGGACATTGATAAAGTCAGAGTTTTGTTCTTGTTTTAACCATCAGAATGATGTAGTTCTATCAGAGAGAGAGAGAGAGAGAGAGAGAGAGAGAGAGATGGCTATCTATACTTGTGGGATCAATGAGGCCATTGTTGCAGCACCTTTCTTTCTAAAATGTTAACAAAAGAAGAACAGATTGAGCCATATGCCTGCCTTGCACATGACCTGTTTGTGCCTAGCTTGGATGTTTGTCAGACACAAAAGTAATGCCCATTAAGATACTTCAATGAGTTGCCATGATAAACAAACAACAAAAACACTAGAGGATTGCTCATTTCTCCATAAACTAGTTGTTCCAATAATCAATCAAAATGGTTGCTCCAAATTCTGCATAGAATGAAGTGATTCCTTGACTTGAGCATTCTTCAAGTAAAGCAACTGCATGTACACACATTTAACGGAATCAGTGACAAGTATAATCTGCTGTTTGTATAGTCCATGGGTTTTGTTGGAGAGAAGTATCATATTAGAGTTGGGCAATGAAAATGTTTTGATTATTGTACCATGCATAATATAAGCTGTGAATGATATTATCAACATGAATTATTAAATCTATCTCACATACGCATGCTACTATATTTATCCCAGCAACAACTACAGGCTAAATACTCTCAGACATGAACAATCTTGTTGGTGATAGCACATTTTTGCAAAATTGTACAGAAAAATCATACCAATAAGAAATCAAAGTCTTACTATATGGCATGGAAATTTTGGTTGTTTCTAGTAATAACAGTGAGCTCATTAATACTTCTGTCTTACCATTCAATAGTCATCAAGGTAAGAATAATATAAAATGAGAAAACAACTCAAGATGTCCTTCACCTTTGTTGTATACAAACTTGGGTCTGCATGCATATTCCCCTGCCGCAACTACAACATTTGGAAATTATAAGCATAAATCTAGCATAAAAAAACAAGGCAAATCCCAGCTTTTCTACAAGCACAAGAGCACGACCCACAAATACAAAGTGCAACTCACCTTGATCAGAAATCATTGCACTAGCTTGCAATACCTAAAGAAGAACTATGATGCATGCCCAGATTGATCGATATAGAATTTGAATTCACCTAAGAAAAGAGATTATAGTCCAACAAATCATCATTTGAAATTAAATGATTGAAATTCTTAATTTGGACATTAATGACAATTACAAGAGAATTATTACGCTCTCTTGTGTGCAATGATTATCTTGTGTAAATTTTTAAGCTGATGCATCTCCCTTTGTTTGTGCCTTCTGCCAATAATAACATGGATGTTATACACTCCAAAAAAAAATTCATCGAAAAAAAACGAGAGGAAGTAATGAATATGATACTACAGAAAAATACCTTTTTCTTGTTTTTGATTACTATTTCTTCAACTTTTGACTTTTTCCTTTTTGATGGTGGACGGCCCTTACTCAGCACCTTTAAAGGAGTGAGAAATTTTTGGTGTGGCACAATAGTCACCTCCAACAACATAGGTGTAAACTTTTCCTTACAATTTGTGGTGTCCATCAACTTCTCAATTGCCTCATCCACATAATTCATCAATAAGTTGTACTTGTCATTTGACTCTGCTCCAAGTTCTACAGCTTTAGTAAAATGAGAGCACAATTTATTGTACCGTAGTTTCTCCTAACTGGTTTTGGGTCATCATAACAGTTTCGTACATATGTATGCATGCATTTGATGTCCTTCCTCCATCTTGGTAAAATATACCTAGAAGGAATGTCTTTCACATTCTTCTCAATAAGCACCTTGTAAATATGCCTCCAAATAATCCCCTTGAACTCAAACAACTGACACGAGCATTTAATGTCAAATTCTTCCTTGTTATTGTAAACATTGTATACCACTTGCTTTCTAAATGCATCTTTTTTCCCTCTGACAACATCGGACACTTGAAATGTGTAGATTTCCCCGTGTGAACCAGTGAGAGTAAGATTGCAATATATCATGCCTCGCAACTCATCTTGAGACAATTTAAATATTTCATTTGTGTATGCTTCTTGTAGTTGCTTCTCAAAATAGTAATCAGTGATCAATGGAAAACACGAGTTAAATAAAGCAAAATCATCTTTGTTCTCCTTCTCAATCTTGCTTTTCAAGGCATTATCATATTGCTCAACAAACTACTTCAATGAAGTCTTCGGACCAACATAACCATCCAAAAATGCATTGACGCTTTCACTTCTTTGAGTGGTAGACATTCCAGCCCAAAATATGTCTTTAACATATACAGAAGCCCAACGATCATGAATTTTGAATAGATAATTCAGCTATTCATTATTCTCAATGTTATAGTCTACCATCATCTTCAAGTATGTGTCTTCAAACTCTTGCATATCCAATGCTTCATACGTGATGCGTTTCAAAATCTTCTTGATTGCTTTGTATTCATTTAAACCTTCAAGCTTCTTAGGGACCTTCTTCATGATATGCCAAAGGCTAAGGCGGTGATGGGAATTTGGAAAAACCAATTTAACTACACTCTGAATAGCCATACACTGGTCTGTAATAATTTCTTTATGAGCCATAATTTTATATCGATCAATCTGGAAATATAGAAACATATGTTTGACATACACTCCAGCCAAGTTTTAAAGAGCCAAACATATGTTTCTATATCTTCCTTCGACAATCAGCCACACCCAAACAATACCGTCTGTCCATGATGATTTACACCGACAAACGGAGCAAATGGCATGTCATACTTTTTCGTCAAGTATGTTGTATCAAAGGAAATTACATCACCAAATGCTTCATAAGCCGCTATAGACCTCGCATCCGCCCAAAAAACATTTCTCAACCTACCTTCCTCATCCATGTCAATCAAATGGAAAAATTTTGTGTTTCTTTGTTGCATGCGAAAGAAATATTTTCCAAGTGCCACGGCATCTCCAATGCCAAGCCTAAATTGCCTTGCTTTCGAAATATAATTCCTACAATCTTTCTCAGTGTATGTTAAATTTTCATAACCCCCACTTTCAACCGCTAGGGAATGAAATTTTTTTCTTAGGCTTATCCCTGCTTGGTCGTTTAATTCAAGCCTTCTTTTCACATATGCATCAATTTTTTATTGCATTTTTGGAAACGAATTTTTTGTGGGCTAAGTGCATGATTATGCTCCAAATTAACACTAGAAATGGTAAATCCCCCATCATTACCAACATTGACATTAATCTTCGCCGGACAATTTACTTTGGTTGATAGTCTTAGGCTGAAGGAGTTTTTTGAAGTAGATATTTGTTTGCCACCTCTTGCACATGCTAGCGTGTAATATTTCAATTTTTCATCATCATCTAATCTTGTACTTTTTTTGGTGATGCCAAACCCTTCACGCCCCACATATTGGACATACAACTTATAAACTTCTTCTTTAGAATCAAACATCATACCCACCCCCGGCACAATACTTTCAACTAAATCCAAATCTACCGGTTTTTCTTTGGCATATTCTTCATAACTTGAACAATCAACTTCTACATTATCTTTTCCTTGCTCAGAACACCCAAGTGCCACTTCTTCCATGTTCTTGCTTTAGGTATATGTCTAAACACAAATTAGACAAATGTTTAGAAAACATGAAACAAATCTTTAAGTATATGTCTAAACAAAACCTTTCATTGGATCATTCATACAAATAGAGAAATTCCTGGAAATTTAATCTTCCTAACTTAGTAATGAAACCAAAAGAAAGAACAATAAAACAAAAATGTTAATTCTATAAAAACAAAAGAAATTTAGTAGCATAGCACATACACATACAAATAATCAAATATTCTTTTTCTTTTAATTGAAATCATAAACAAATTAAAGAAAAATTAATGTTAAACCCAAACAAATATAATGATGCTTAAATCAAGAATCTCCCCTCCAATTTACTCAACATAAATGTTCAATCCTCACTAATTAGACTAATATCCATCTCAAGTAAAATTAATAAAAATAAATCCAAATCACAACAATAAATTTCTATAATATTTCATAAATATCCATCTTAATTAACAAAAACAAAAAAAAAACATACCTTTGTGGGATTTGGACTTAGAACTCAATTGAGTCAAGAGTCAAACTGTTACTCTAACCCTAAACTTAAATAATGAGCTGAAAATCGGAAAATATGGAAAATAACGAGTTTGTGTCTATCAACCTAGTTTAAGTTTTTTGGTTTTTCTTTTCCTTGGCCCTAGTACAGTGAAGGTATTGATGAATGTCTTGAATGAAAGTTGTCTCACTCGATGTACGAGGCACTAACACGAGTCTCATTGTCAAGGGAAAAGTTGAAGGACTACAATTCATGCAAAATTAATTGGTTTTATCAACTGGACCACAAAAATATCCATCTATAATCTTTCATAAATATCCATCTCAATTAACAAAAAAAAACATATCTTTGTGGGATTCTCATAGCGGGGTTGTTCTTGGTAGGGAGGCCTTGGGTCTTTGAGACGGAGGTCTTGTTGTCGGGGACTCGTGCCACAAAAGAGAGGGAAGAGGCGCCGAGAGCGGGGGTGTAGGGGAGAGGGAAGCGGCGTCGGGAGCAGCGTCGAGAGCATCGTCTGGAGCAGCGTCGGGAGCGGTGTCGGGAGCGGACTGGAGCAAGGGTGCTGGACTGGTTCGTGTGGCTGCCGGGGACTCCTGCCTCAAGAGAGAGGAAAGAGGCGGCCAAGAAAGCGATGCATGAGAGAGGGAAATGGCGCCGAGAGCTAGGTGAAGCGGCGTCGGGGAGTAGCATCGGGAGCGGGATGGAGCAAAGGGTCTTTCGGGCCGGTTCGTGTGGGCTGCAGGGGACTTGTCTGCTAAGAGAGAGGAAAGCAGCAGTCGGGAGAGCGATGCAAGAGAAAGGGAAACGGAGCCGTGAGTTGGGTTGCAGGAGAGAATGAAGACAAGAGAGTGCGTGATAGAGAGAGAGAGAAAGAGGACTTTTTCCTCTTTTTGCGTTTCATGTTTATTTTTTTAATTTTAAAAAAAATTTAAGCGAAACAGCCACGTCACCAGTCACATCAGTCTTATTGCTGGTTCGTATGGTTGCTTCGTTCTATATAGCATTACTCAATTTTAAATATGTATGATAATAGATGCAAATTTAATAAATGATACATATAATATTTATTTTATTTATATTATTATCATGATTAAAAAAAATATAATACATCTAAATGGAAATGATTGGTAGGAATATTAAGGCATTTTTTTCAAAATGAAAATATTAGCTCAAAACATATGAAATTCATAATTAATTAAAATCTACGGAAAAGAAAAAAAGCTTTTGCAAGTGGAGTTTATCCGTAAATTTCTCAAGCTATAAAAAAGAAAAAGCCTAAACTCACAAAAAAAAAAATCAAGGAAGATATTTGAAAAACCATAATAAATTATTGAATCAATCTAGTAGTAAAATATATAAAATTTTTCAAACTATAATATCTAAAAAAATCTAAATTATATAACTCATAAAAAAATAATTTTTTAGGTAATTATATAACTCATATTAAAAATCCTAACAAGTATAGCTGATCAAAAGTGTTGTTGTCAAATAATTAACAATCGACATGTCTTAAAGTTTACCAAAATAATAATAATAATAATAATAATAATAATAATAATAATAATAAGTGATAGGGACTAATGTCACCTATGAAATACAAGTGCACATGACGATCAATTAATATAGTGTTCTAAAAATAGGGGTATCGATTGATGAGAAATTAGGAAGTACTAGTACTAATTCATAGCTCTTCAATTAGCCTAACTAAAGTTGAAAGTGTTAAATCTGGGAAAAAAAACTAGGAGCTGAAACAGAAATAAAGTAATGGCTAATCAAGCATGAAAGAGAGGTGTTGAACCAAGAGAGTTCCTAAAGTATATTGCCCCTTTCTCAAGGTGAACACTAATTAGTCCCATACGATACTGATACAGACTACCCTATGACCCCAATGCACTCTACGAACTCTTTCTAGAGAAAACATAAATTCATAAGAATAGACAATTCTCCTCTCGAAGCAATTGACCCTAATCCCATACATAATGAAAATCAAAATCTCTTCCTAAAACTCACTCCCTACGATTTCATTACGGACGGAATCTCAATGGTAACTCACTTGTGAAGAACACGGGGAGAAAAATCACAATCCCAAAGTGTCATACTTCTAAGCAGACTCATGTTCCTCTTCAATCATATTATGTCTATACACAATGGATCTTTCTATTCATCATTCGCTTACATCAAACATGAAACTTCCGGCTCTCTCTATGATAGAGTTCAAGACAAGTTAAACACATGATTAAATGCAAAACATGATATTGCAATAGAAAAATTGACACCAGATTGAATGTCTATAACCAATGTCATCAACAAGTAAACCCTAGTTTCTACCTACGCCCAAACACTATGAAGTTTAGTTCTCCATTAATCGAAAACAGTCATACAGTCCAATCAAGAAGAGGAAAATAAATGAAAACTCTAAGGCTCTCTTTAAACCTTGTCGCCTAGGGTTGTCGATGAATCTTCCACAAACACTGTCGAGAACTCACCTCAATGGCTCCTATGATGCCCTAGACCATGGATGAAGCCCTCCTAGTCATTTGATTGCTGGAGAAAGGCTTCGGATTCTTTCTCTTCTCCTTTCTTTGCTCGACTGCCAAAAGTCCTCACAAAAACCCTTACAAGCAACTTACGGGAGTAAGAACAAGGCTATAAGGAGTTGAATATGCTGGGTCATGTGCCTTACAGACATCTTATAGTCGTAAGCTCTGCCTATACGGTCTTCTGTCTTGGTATTACAGTCCAGCTTATGACAGTAAGAGCTAAATAGTAAGCTTCTCTAGATAGTACTTACAACCTCCTTTATGGGCGTATGTCCTCCCTGCAAGATCCCCAGGATGAACCTTATGCCCCAGCTTACGGGGTTAAGCCCTGCTCGTAACACTTTCTATTTGGTAGTTATACTCCTATTTACGAGTATAAAAATGCCCGCAAGGTTTTCTTGTGAGCATAAGCATGTCCGTAACCCCTCTATTGTTCTTGATGTTGTGGGAACTCTTTCTTCCCTGTTTTATTTTGAAATTACTTCTTTTAGCTTCATCCTACTCATTATGCATAGCTAGTGACTTGGAATCAATTTTTACACCATTTTAAGCATCATCTTCCAAATGAATACTACTATCTATGCCATCTAATCATATAAAATCATTAAAAAAATGTTCACTTACGCATTTATCAGGAGGAGTTTTACTTTTTTATACACATATCAAACACATAGATCAGAACCCATATATATGGGATTTATGAATTTATATTGGAAATATAATGAAAAGATAAAGGAATATTAATGGAGGAAAAAATGCATCCACATTTATGTTCTTAAGTCATCCATATTTGACAATAATCCCCCTCAGATACATATAACCAAAGGACACACCTCGTTAAAACCTTACTAGGAGAACCCCAATGGAATAAAAACCTAGTGAAGGAAAAAAGAGTACATGATCCTTGGTGTGTGGAATAATTGTTACCTCATTGAAAACCTTACCCCGGGAAAACCATTTGGGATAAAAATTGTGGCTAAGAAAAAAAACAATTTGACCTCCTCCTCCTGAAAGTAAATGTCAACTTGTTTCAGCTATGATGTTTTTGAGTCTTCTCATCTCTGGTTTTTATACAAAATTCTGATGAATATATTTTGAAAGTGATTTTGTTAATAAATTGGCTTGATTCTCATTAGATTGAATCTTTTGGACTTCTATGGCGCTTTCTTTCTAGAGATCATGGGTCTAGAAAAATTTTGGTGTTATGTGCTTCACTCTATCTACATTAATGTAACCTCCTTCTATCTGAGAAATACAAGCACTATTACCTTCATAAATTAATATGGTATTTGTTGTAATTGATGGTAATTTATATAATAATTGTATATGTTCAATTATAGATCGCAACTACTGGTAGAACACCATAATTTGATGAAGTAGTTGTAAGAGTTTACTTTGTAGAACACCATGAAATGATTGTTTCATTATAAAAGAATATATATCCAGTTTGAGATTGCCCTTTGTGAGGATTAGACAATTATCCGATAGCAAAACCAGTGAGATTGGATGAAGATTCTCAAGGATAAAACAAACCCATATCTATAGTGCCTCATAAATAATGTAGCACATCCTTAACTCTTTTCTAATGTCTTCGTGTCAGTGTAGACTTGTATCTTGCTAGGAGATTCACTACAAAAGCTATACCTGGTCTTTTATTATTTGTAAGATACATTAATGTACCTATTGCATTAGATACGGAGTTTTGGGTCAAAAATTGTCTCTACTACACTAGGTGAATGAACTGAATCTTTCTAAACATCAACTATTTGGATAACCATTGGGTTACTAAATGAATAGGCCTTATCCATATCAAATTTCTTTAGCACTTTTTCTATGTAAGCTAACTGGTGAATAAATATTCTAGTAGGTAAGTGCTCAATTTGTATATAGAGACAAAATCTTGTCTTTCCCAGATCCTTTATTTCAAATTCTATCCTCAAATATGATATTATAATTACAATTCCATGAGGAGTACCTACAATATTTAAATCAACCACATATACACTGTTATCACAAAAAATCCATTAGTGAAACTTTTAATAAATACATATGAACATATATTATCATTTTGGTATTTTTTTTTTTTTATCATATAGTCACTGAGACGGTTATACCACATCTGCCCAGATTTTTTTAATGCATAAAGAGATCTCTATAATTGAATAGAGTACAAATGTCGCTGCTTTGAAATGTTTAGCATTTTATATCCCTTAGGGATTTTCATACACATGTCTTTTTCAGGTAATCCATATAGATATCTAGTGACAACATCCATCAGCTGCATATCTAATTTATTACTTGTTGTCATGGCAATTAGAAATTGAAAAGTGATCCAATCCATTACAAGGGAATATGTCTCCTCATAACCAACAACAAGCATTTGGTAAAATCCTTGAGCAACAAGACTTGCTTTGTATCTTATAATTTTATTTTTTTCATATTATTTTCTCACAAATACCCATTTGTAGCTGACTAGTTTATCCCTTCAGGTGTTAGCTCCATCGGTTCAAACAAATCACTTTTTGAAAGAAAATTTAGCTTAGCCGGAATAGTTTCTCTTCATTTTGTCTAATCCTTTTTTTGTCGACATTCATCAATCAATCGTAGCTCTAGATCATTATCAATATTTATTTCTATGCACGTAACCACATTATAAATAAATGTATCATTTATTTTAGTTTCACACTGATTTATTAGTTTACTATCATCTACATAACAGATTGAGTTTTCAGTATTTTCAGAGATATCATTCCCATTAATTCTTTTCTATTGACATGCTCTAGGTTTCATATTTTCCTTTCCTTTCTCACATGAGAGATCCTCTCTTCAATAGCTTTATTTTTCTACTTTCTTTTTCTAGGAGCTGAATCTTTGGCACTTATTGGCCTTTCACATTTTTAATGTGGCTTGTTTTCTACTTTTTTTTTCTTTCAATAGGTAATAGGTATCTCAATCCTTGCATGAACATTGACAGTTGGTATATATAACTTGGATACCCTTTTTGTATCTATGAAAGCATCAAGTATTTAATTTGCAATGCTTTATATGCAATTTAATGATCTTTGAACTTCAAGTTCACATTCATTCTTATAGGGATCATATGTATATAACTGGGATAGTTCTAATTAATTTCTTTCTACTTATATTGAATAACCATCTCTCCGCCTAATGAAGGAAATATAGATTCATCAAAATGATAATCTGCACATCTTGTAGTAAATACATCTCCCATTAATGGCTTTAAATGTCATATAATTAAGGGATAGACATGATAGGGGTAAACACAAGCATACGCGCCGATCAAGTACTAAAATGTGCATGAAAGCATGGTATCGATCCATAGGGAAAATCGAGAGTACTAGTAGTAATTCTTATCCTAAAAATTAACCTAAATGAAAATAGTGATGTGTGTAAACAAACTCAAAAGCAATAGTAAAGAAACAAAAGAAGTCGAGAAATCAAGGGGAAAATGGATGCCTGGGCAAAGTATCTCTCTAGGGTTTGTTAATTTTAGGACAAAGGTTTTATAAGCATACAATCCTATTTGAACTGAGAGAAATTCTAAAATATACTAAACCCCTCTTGCAAGGTGAATAGTAAATAATTTTCTACAATGCTGATACAGAAACCCCACAATCTCTTTGCACTCTATGAAATCTTAATGTGGATTAACAAGAATTTTTGAAATAGATAATCTTTCTTACAAAGATATTACTCCTAATCCCACACAGAATAGAAATGCTATTTTTCCTAAAATCTATTCCCAATGGTTGCAAAGAGCATGGAAATAACTTGTTAATCCACTCGGGAGGATTGAGGGAGGTGAACTCTCAACTACAAAGTACACCAAGCTTACTCATAATCGCCTCCAATCACAGCATATCTATACTATGTGAGTATTTCTACTTGTTACAAAGCACATCATACAAAATGACTAGGGCTTTCGCCTCATTACAATTAAGATACAAATAAATCAACAAGATCCACAACCAATGTCAAAAAAATGACATCCTAAAGTTCAACTAGACGCGAACATCTACAAAATTATCCCTCCATTAATGGAGGGTAGGCGTCCAAACAATATGACACAAAGAGAATAAAACTAGTTATAAAAACCCCCTTCTCAATCGTGCCGGAAGATGATTGCTTAAGAATGCCCAAAGACTTTCCACAGATGCCTCCAAGCTAGTTTTGACGGTTACATTAATCCTTCCTCTCCAAGATAGATAGGTTGAATCTCACTCTAGAGTCATCTCCAAAGCCCTAGAGATTTGCCTCTTTTTTCCTCCTTAACCTTGCCTTCGAATAGAAAAAAGATGCCTTAGAAACCCTTGTCAGGAATATTTAAAGTGGTACTTACGAGCTCCTTACAGGTATAAAGACGTGGTTGTAAGGAGTTAGGGATGATGGGTCGCGAGCCTTACGGGATCACTTGCAACCGTAAGTCCCATCCTTAAGGTATTCTGTCTTGTGTTACGGTCCAGCTCACGGGCTTAAACGTTGGACTGTAAGCTTCTCTGTATATACCTTACGACCGCCCTTACGAGCGTAAGCTCTACTTGTAAGCTTCTCTAGATGATCCTTACCGTTAGGCTTACTGATGTAAGTCCTGCCCATAAGTCCCTTTGAATATTTTTATGCTCCTCCTTACGGGCATAAGCATGCCCACATGGTTCTCTAGAAGAGACTTGCAGCCGTAAACATAGCTGTAAGGTGCCTATAAGTATGTTTGTCTTGTCCTTCTTTGATTGATGCTGAGATAGCTCCATCTTCATTATTTTAGCTCTAGAACAGTATTTGTTTTTGCTCTCTCTCTCTCTCTCTCATCTTTAAATACTACCTAAAGCCTAAGAATGTAAAACACACTATGTTTAACATTGAATTCCACAATATAACTCTAATACATGCTTAATGAGTGTACAAAATGATATAAAATAATGAAAGATTGTACACTCATCAAGTTATAACAATATATATACCAAATCTGTTTTGTAGACTTATTTGTGTACTATTTGGTGGTGTTATTGGCATATATACTGCAGAAACAAATATTCTTATGTATAAATTAGTAAGCTCTTCACCAATAACAAGTTTTTGTGGTGAATATGAATTAAATGCAGTGGGTCGGACTAGTATTAAAGCTGCAACATGTAGAATAGCATGACCCCATGCACTTGTAGGCAGTTTTGTCCTTAGTAATATTGGATGAGCAAGTATTTGGAGTCTTTTAATTAATGACTCTGTCAACCCTTTTTAGGTGTATACATGAGCTACTAAATGCTCAACTTGTATTCCAATTGCCATATAATAATCATAAAATAATTTTGATGTAAATTCACCACTATTATCAAGACAAATTATCTTTATTGGATAATGTAGAATTGTGCTTTAAAACTAATAATTTGTAGTAATAACCTCTTAAAAGCTACATTTCTTGTAGACAGAAGCAAAACATAGGAACATCTATTCAATGGATCAATTAAAAAAATTAAAATACCTAGATGGTCCACATGATGGTTGTATTGGTCCATCTATATCCCCTTGTATTTTTTCTAAAAATTTAGGAGATTCACCAACGACCATACTTTAAGAAGGTTTGGTTATCAATTTTCCCATTGAGTATGCTAAACATACATATTCATTATTTATTAGGATTTGGTAATCCTTTAAGTGGTGTCTATGGGAACTAGTAATATCTGATGCATCATAATAACTCCAAATGCCCATGTGTTTCATGCCATAGTTTAAAGATTTCCAAATCATTAACCTTCCCATTTAAGATCGTATGTTATTCCATCATTTTAATACATATACAATATAATCCTAAAGATATACAGGCAAAGCTTTCAAGTACACCTTTTTGGCATGAAACAATTTGAGCAATATAAGAATATTCTTTTCCCTCATTATCAACCGTCTCTAAATGATATCCTCTAATATGTAAATCTTTAAAACTTAGAAGATTTCTTCCGGATTTTGGAATGTATAGAGCATTTTTAATCTGCAAAGGTGTCCCATTTGGCAACACCAATGTTGCCTTCCCGGAACCTTCAATTAGGTCTGATGACCCAACTATTGCGATTATAAAAGACTTTTTTGTTGATAAGAATATAGATATATTTGCTTTTGCAATACAGTATGTGCCGTTCCACAGTCAACAATAAATTCATCATCAACCATATTTTGTCTATATAAAAAGCATAACACAGGAATATGAATTTAATGAAAAGTATAACATATTAAATACAAACAAAATTATAACAATGCATTCATTATCAACCATATCATCAGCAAATTTAGTCTTTATGGAGCTATCTGCAAAATTTGTCTCAACACCTTTAGTTTTTTTGTCTTTAAGTGAATCTTAGTAAAGTTGGACAAAATGCTTGGGGGTTATACAAATTTTAGACCAATGACCCTTTAGTCCACAATGGTGGCATGTATCTTTTTTCTTATTTAATCCATCATTGTGTTCTTGTTATTTTTATTGATGAGTATTTATTTTACCATCATGTGATCTGAATCTTTGCCCCCAATAAGACCAATTCTGCCATGATCACCACGATAATCTTTTCAACCTCGGTTCTTATAACCATCACTACAACAAAGTTATTTCCCTTCCTTGTAATTAGTTTCATGTATTGGTGTTGCTTGATCCTCCCCCTTTTCTTCTTCCATGGCATCTTCGGGTGGAACTTCTATTGCTTGCTCATTACTCTTTTTTTCCTTCAGTAATTTCCTTGAGAAGTTCTCCCTCTTGATTCTCAATTCTTTGAATAGATGCCTGGAGACCTTTGATGGTGACATTCTAGCGTTAAATTTACCATCAGTAACAATCATGAACATTGGCAACACCTCCTTAGTGTTGTATTTCCTTTGTCGTGGTTGCTCACACTGAATAGCCAGAGGATGGTTATGCCACGGTTTTTTATACGGGGGTCTTGTAGTAATATTAGTCGAGGGTGTTCAAATTGATGTCTATGATGATGTGCTGAAGAATTCGGGTGCCCTCCCCAATATGAATTATAAAAATTTTGGTATGGATTGCTTTGCCTTGCTTCCATGGCAAAGAAATTTTCCATCTTTTCCACCTTTTCTTCAAGAGCATAGAGTTTGGCGGCCAACATAGCTTCTTGAAAATCCATGGCCCTGTGTAAACAAACAAAACTAAAAAAAATAAGGCATCAAAGAAAACAAAATAAAAGGAAAACATATATATGTACAAAAGAATAAAAGACTCGTATAAAGAAAAATAAATGACTAGAGCAGTGAACTAGAAGTTTTCCTAGCATTCTTGGATGTCTCTGATAATGGCGCCAAAAACTTAATGTTGAGCACGACATGCTAAAAAGTGGGCACGCAACTCCCCAGCCTCAACTGTACGGGTCGTCAAGTAATAAACCTCTCGAACAAGCAAGAAGGGTCATATTCCCTTGGGCCCAAGATCTATTATTACTTCCTCCTAGGCGGCACTATCTAATCTACTAAATGGAGAGGTTGTTGTTTACAAACACAAATATGAAAATAAATAAAAGAAAGAACTATAAAGAAAATGGACAAAGGTACACCATACAAGCAAATAAAGATAGCAAATGGCAATGAGCACAAGAGGCCTCGGGCAAGGATCCCCTCAGGAGAAGAACAAGTAAGGATGAACTTGGTAAGTTAAGTGCGATGTTGTCTAGAGTTGGTTAGCAAGACTCGGAAGTCGACTACCTTGGAATCTCTGTGATGTAGCCCTAATCCAGTACAGGTTCCTCCATCTGAAAGATACCCCTACGATGTCTTTGTGCATAGGGAGCTTGGCTAGGGAAGCTCTAATGATCTCTCTCAGCTAGAACTAACCCTAAAGCCCGCAGAGGGCTTACCGGCACCAGGAACCTCCGGTGTACCGGTACACTGAATCCCTCTTCAAACATTATGTGACTTAGTGCATGCAAGCATCCCGATATACAAGCATCTTTCAAGAGTCAAAACGTACGGAATCCATCCATTGTAGGTTGAACATGATAATAATAGAATGTAAGCAAACAAACATGCCAACAATAGAATGCAACCAAACAAACATGCCAACAATCCATTGCAAATAAAGATCATCCATACAAGCAAGTTCTTCTCCCAAGGTTCATTGGAGGCCCGGTGGCATTGGGAGGCTAGTTCCACATCACAAAGAGAGAATACAAAAGGTAATCAATGACAAAGCTTATAAACAATTCCCTTAGATGTAGACTAAAAGATGGTGACGAAAACTCATCAGATTAGCTCCATCGAGCTCCTTAATGATCTCCTTGAGTGCAACCTTCTTCTCCCCTTAAGTTTTGCTAATTAAATCTCCCTTCTCCAGCTGCAATGCTGGCGGAGAATGGTGGCCAAAGACCCCTTCCAAAAGCCCTAGAATTGGCTTTTAAACTCCAAAAAGTGTGTTGCCCATGTGTGTGCAGCCGCACACCAGGCCACACACCTCCCAGGATGCTCTATGTGGCCTGGTGTGCGGTCCGCATAAGGGGCCGCACACTACTACAGTGATCATCTACAGTAACCTACTACATTGTTGGTTCTTGAAAATCGGTCTTTTTCTCGTCCGGAGCTTGGAAACGAGTGTGAGCTTCAAATAATCCTCTAAAATATGTCAAAATGTCTCATCCACTCTATATGATCCTCTGATGTCCTAAAACAAGATAAATGCAAAAAAAAAACGAGTAAAAGGGCATTAGTATTAAGAAAATATGCATGAAAATGTAAAGAATTTATCAATTAAATATAGTATAGTTAGGCACTTATCAAACATGTTAAAACCTAATTGATTTATAATATATAAATAAGTAACAAAATAGATAAATAGAAATAAAATTTAAATCTGAAATTACTTAAAGGAAGTAAGTAATCAATAATAATGAGGAGAGGAGTTTTAGTTTTCTACACATATCAAACACATAGGAATCCATATATATAGGATTAATCACGAATGTATATTAGAAATATAATATATTATAAAAAACATTAATGGAGGAGAAAATACATTATACTCTTAACACATCCATACTTCATAGCAAATGATAATTTATATTTGGAAAAACTAATTTAAGGTCTTTGAAAGTTTCAAATCATCCCAATCAGTCCCTTAGACATTTGAATTTCACAAACAGTCTCTCTTTTTTCAGTTTGTTTATTTTTTAGTCCTCGCACCTCACTCCGTTAGTTTTTTTTTTAAATAATTCCAAAATTAACTTTTAATATTGGCGGAAAAAATCCCGACAAGTCATGTCCAACTTTTAAAAAAAGTGTATATATATATCCATCACTTCAATTATTTTTCCCCATCTTATCACTTAATTTTTATACACGGAAATCCTATATCTTAATCGGGAAGTAAAAATGTTAAACAAAAACAGACCATACTAATTAGAAGTGAAACGTCGTGATTCTAAATGAAAAATTTAATCTATGATCACCATTTCCTTAGGATTAGCAATCGGTCAAACTGCTTCCTAATGTCTGACAGTGAGACAATGAGTGGAGGTCAATTTTTGTCAAAATACTCCAAACTTCACTCTGTTGACAGAAACATTGAAAAATAAACTCATAAAAGGAAAAAAAGAGGGACTTGGTGTGAATATTGAAATTTGTAAGATTTGTTTGTGGGGATAATCAAATTTGAGAGGGACTTTTTATTCATTTCGTGTTTATATTTTAATAATTAAGTAATTATTTATTTATAAAACAAATAGCTAAAGGGTGTAAATAACATTCATTCACTTAGTTTTAAGAAATCTAGGTGGAATTTTGATATATTTTTTCATTGAAATTAAGCATTTTCTTGGTGAATATCTGCATTGTGTTCTAAGTAATCCAATGATTAAAATAAATAAATAAAAGGACACGACAAAAAAAAAACACCAAACAAGGGAGCATGGGCTACGGTTTGGGTGATCAATGATTATATTCCCTCACCAATGCGCACACACATACCGAAAAAGCAGTACATGTAACACCTACTCCTTCCATTTCAAAGTAGAGTCAAATAAAAGAAAAGGTATTCTAAGTTGTATTTACATCACACCCGACCATCCTCAACAAAACCATGTGCTTACTATTATGCATTGAATTGGTAACACAATCACAATTCACACACTATATTTTAAGAGTATTTCTGGCGACAGAGACATGACTTATACCTAGCTCCTTAAATATCACATCAAACTTTAAAGTAAGCTTAATTAAGTCTACATGAAATGTCTTTGATATACCTAGTGTTTACTCTTTGGATCCTACCATACATTTCTTCTTTTATATTCAACTTGGATTTTACTGTATTATTTTTCTGAATTTGGTTTACAGCAAGATGCTATTTTAATTCTGAAAACATAGTACTCACGTGAATACAAAATAAATAAATAAATTTTTTTAATAAATATGAATAAGATATATATTAGTGATGAGTACATATGATATGAAGAACTGAATTTTATAACAATTGTGTTCTTCAATTATATGAATTAAAATTTAAATTCATCTTTTTAATGGAATGAACACTTTATATAGAAAACTCATTACCAATAAATTACCAAAAAATTAGATGATCATTTGATAATAAATAAATAAAAACCTCAGTCAAACACACGAGGTCTGGGAATCATAACGTCAAAATCCAACTACGTCACTCTGTAAAGCTGTAAACCCTAATAAGCTCTGCATGTGACACATTTATATAATAATAACTTTTAAAAAACAAAGAGCATGCTCTGTTCATAAACGCGGTTATACATTTTGCATGACAGAAGTGTTCCAGCTTGAATTTCTCTCAATGCCTCCTTCGTCTTGCTTCTTCCTTCTTTCAACACATCCATGGACCCCACCTCAATTTCTCCGAAACATCATGCTTGTATATACCCTCTATAAATAACATGCAATATTCGATGCAATGTTTATCACGTTAACAACTAAGACAAGAATGGTGAAGAATACTAAAAGTAATACTAAAAGCAAGACACCTTACAAAGGAGTGAGGATGAGAAGCTGGGGTTCATGGGTTTCAGAGATAAGAGCACCAAATCAAAAGACTAGGATTTGGCTTGGCTCTTATTCAACACCAGAAGCTGCTGCAAGAGCTTATGATGCTGCTCTTTTGTGTGTCAAAGGTTCATCGGCGTCGCTCAACTTCCCTCACTTGTCACCGCACGGTGTGCCTGACAATGTCGATCTCTTATCACCTAAGTCTATAAAAAAAGTGGCGGCAGCAGCAGCCTCAGCGGCGGCGGCTGAGAATACAATCTCACTTAGTGATCAGAAACTGATGCCACTGCCATCGCCGCCGCCTTTGATATCGTCGGAGTTTGGGGTTTTTGAGTCTCCGAAGTGCATTGAAGAGGAGTTGTATGGTTGTGCACTGTTTGATACATTGTGTGCGGAGGAGTTGGAGGAGGATGGTTATGTGCATTTGTGGAGTTTTAATTGATTTAGTACTTTTCATATATGTTCATGGAATTACATGTTTTTAGGTTGTTCCATGGACTGGTTATAATATGGCATAGACTATATATGTTAAGGGTCTAGTAATGCAAAAGAAATGAAATTGTATGAATTTTAATATTTATATAATATAATTTATGCTGTTGTTGTATTGTAGCTAATCTTAAACAATAGAATATCATGAGCTTTTTTATTATTTGATTCATTAATATTTAGCAATTTTAAGGCAAGGTTAACATCAAGATTCAAGAGTCAAAGTGGAGAAGTTGCAAGTTTGCAACCATATTAATTAAATTTGCAGGATACTTCACCAATTGAAGTGCATAGACCATTAAAGAAGGCTTGCCAGCTTCCCCTCCACATTTCTTGTATATCTTATTTTTGCTGGTGTGCATATGTTTAATTAAAATTTAATTATATAAATAAATAATAAAAATAATAAGATATTAGTCAATATTAAAAAAAAAATTTAGGGCATAAACTAATTGCCTTTGATTCAGACTTTTAAAAAGAAAAGAGAGAATGGAGAAATAAGAAGGTTAACACACCAATAAAATAATAATAATCACCTATTGGAACAAACTTCCAACAATTTGATGAGTTGGTGACACATAGACATGACCACGGTTCAGGAATCGCCTGTTCCGGTTTCTGAACCGATGGTTTCGGTACCAAAAAATTTTGAATCAGAACCGAACCGCTTAGAGGCAAGGTTCTTGGCGGTTCGGTTCCAGTTCCGGTTCTAGCAGTTCGGTTCAACGGTTTCGGTTTGATAATTCAAATGGTTCAGGCTATTTTTTTTTTAAGATAAATGATTTAATACTTCAAATTAAAATAAACACAAAAATACAAGAATTAATTTAATACAATATTTTATTAAAAATAAAAATATTAATAATTCAAAACAATATTTTGCAATAAAAGTATAATAGGAGAAATAACAAATAAAGGGGTTGAACTTAATTATATCAAGTTGCTTACATATCCTTTCGAGGAATCAAAGCCACGTAATTCTTTTATTTGATATTATAAGCCATAACATTATTTTATATAATATAATAATATATATGTAATTAAGTAATTTGATATTTTGAATCTTTTATTCATGTGGAACCAGAGGTTGAACAGCCGGTTCTACGGTTTTAAAATTTTGAAACCGGAACCGAACCTTATATGAAGGTTTCGGTTCCAGTTTTTGACGGTTCAGTTCTGGTTCGGTTCCACGATTTCTGTTCAAAATGGCCATGTTTAGTGACACATTACCGCACTTTGCCAACGCGCCGTATCAAACAATTATGCACATCTTGTTATTCATAAAATTTGCATATATGATACTTTCTCCGTTCTTTTTTAGTTGTCATATTTATTTAATTCACACCAATTAAGAAAAGTTGGATAGAATTAGTTGGTTACTTATATTTTATAAAAAATTTCATTACTTTTCAAAACTACCCTTATTTAAAATTCCACTAGTGGAGTACATAATTTAATGCTCAGGTGATTGTGATTTATTGAAAATTATGTAAGTCCATTTATAAATTAAAGGATAAATTTAAAAAAATTTATTTGATGCTGCATAAAATTTCTAATATCACAAGTAAAAACGAACATAGAAGAGCTCCAAAACGTGATAGGTAAAAAGAACGGAAAGAGTATTTTATATAAAATCATAAATCATATTATAAATTAATTTTTATTGAGACTCAAATTAAATCATAAACTAAATAATAATGAGCCTCCAACAGTCCATGTGTCCAACTTGTTACTGCCAACATTTTGAAAATGAGCGGTCAATTAATTCCATAGGTTAGAAACTTGTGTATATAGGTTCCCGCATGGATTGAGACATTGATAAGGAGGAAGAGTCCTTTGGTACTCGAAGACATTAATATATATACATATATAAAGAAATGTCAGCGGATGTGCATGCCAAAGTCGGAGTCTTTAATTAGGGGTTGTTTGAGTTGTTTGAAGACTTAGTTTTTAGAAAATATATTTTTTGTGTTCATTAGAGGAAATTATTAGGTTTAATTGTTGTACAGATCCCTATAATTGTATATTTTTTGTCTTTAGTCTTTCTAATATTTTTAAGTACAATTAAATCCTTATATTTGATCGAGTTTGGTTATTTTAATCAATAGTAATATTTTTAGGTACAATTAAGTCTTCACAATTTACATTTGTCCATCTACATCGTGGACTAGAATGACCTAACTTGACTAAATATGATGATTTAATTGTACCTAAAAATATTGCAAGGATTAAAAGGGCAGAAAGTACACAATTATAGGACCTATACAACAATTAAACTAAATTATTAAATCTATCTTCATAATTGAAGATTTGTTATTACCATTATATTTAATAAAAATTTAATTCAGGCTCTTAAATTTCCACACCAATGCTTTTACAGTAAAATTACCAATTATTCAATTATAAAAAGTTCATATTTTCATGATATAAAAAAAAAAATCATTAAAAAAAAATATTCATTAGAAATCAAATACATGCAAATAGGTAATATTTATGGATTATAAATATATATATATATATATACTTTTGAAAAAAACTTATAATTGGTCAGAGTCAAAATAATATTCACCCATATATTTTTGCAGAACATTAATATTTGCCCTCATGTTACGACTAAACATTAAGATTTATTAAGGCATATATATCCAAACTCAATCATAATTTTTAGTAAATTAGTTGAACTAAGATTTTAAAGGAATAAATGCAAACTAATAATTGTTTTTCCCTTTCTCCATCTCTCAAATGTTTGTGTGTATATATATATTTATGTTAGCAATTTCCCCGAATATTTGTAACCTTTATTGAGATGCGAAATATATTTTATAAATTTTATGGAATCCAACTCCAGGAATACAATCACTTACATATATATAATTACAATCATATGATTATTTGTCCAAAAATATTTTTTTTTCTCAAATTTTATCAACAAAAACAAATATAAGATTTTTTTTAATCAGCAAGCCCTTTTATTTGTTCCTAATAATTTTCCATGTAAATTTTAATATTTTCCCTCGATCATAAATATTTTTCTTATAGTGGACCAAAACATACAACATGATAAATAGTTTTCATATAGTTTATAGGAGATTATTTAATAAAAATAATTAATGAATTTTTTTCCAAAATCAAATAATTAATGAGAGATTTTATTATTATTATTATTATTGGGTTATTGCCAAGCATAAATAAAATAAAATAAACTAGCAATATATACATAAAAAAAATTACTTAAAATGTCATATGGGAAACAGATCAAGATTCAAGTATCAATAACACATGAAATAACAATACAAACAGTGTGGCATAAACTTTATAATAAAAGGAGAGAAACAAATTAAACTAATTTTGAAGTTTCCTAGGGTTATAAAAATAAATGGCCCTATCATTGTCAGGTTGCGTTGGCCTTGCGTTAGTCTCTGTTTCCTGCACAGGCACAAAGTAGTACCAAAAAATTAATTATAATTATAGATATAGCATTAATGAAATAAATAAATCTATGGAGAATTATTGCTAGATAAAACATTGGAGAAAAAAAAAATCTAAACCCTAAACATTTGTTTTTTGTTTTGTTATTTTACAAAGGTGACAAACATAGCTAGCTCGTTGTCAAGGAATAGGCAAGTATGATGGTGCATCGATTATAATAATTTATCGACCCTAAAGATTTATTAATTTTGGATAGATGTCACATAAGATAATTAAAATCTTATCACGTACGCACCTAAAAAATTTTTAGAAACAAATCAAATTAATAAATCCCCTTCATGCCTAAACATTATTTTATATATATATAATTTTCCGTAAACATATAATATATTAACTATTCTTTAAATTTTTAGTAAAAGCTTCTTTTAATGAGATATCTAAATCTAGGGAGAATTATTGTAAGGTAAACCATTACAGTCAAAAACTTGATTTCTAGAACATCACTTATGAAAAGAAGTTTCTAAAACCCTAAACATCATTTCATATATAAATATATATTTCTGGTAAACATAATATATCAATTTTTTTGAAAAATATTATTTAAAATATAGTTGTGTGTGTGTGTGTGTGTGTGTTAGATTGAAATTAATGGCACTCACATCATGCACTGCTTCTCTGAGTAGGTTCAATTGATGCTTGGACACTGTCCTAGTCTGCCAACCAATTTTTTTTTATGTCAATATTTTTCAAATAAAATTAATCAATTTAGTTTGAAAAAAAATGTATCTAAATTAAATTTAATTAAATAAAAACCAACCTTGTCAACAATAGTCCATACAACACCTTCAGTGCAAGGAGGAGTTGTGAGAGATCCCATATACCTATAATACTTCCTGCTTCCCTTATTTACTTCCCTTGGATTCACTTTCCCAATCTTTACTTCTTCCCCTTTTTCTCCTGCTAATTCTTCTAAATAATCCTCCATCTTAATTAAAAAATAAATAATTTGAAAATTAATTATCAGAGAATTGTATAAAGTCTGAGTAAATAATAATAATAGCATCCCAAAAATATCAAAAAATAAAAAGAGAAAATTTATTATATGAACCTTGGTTAAGAATGAATCAGGTTGACCAATTCTGTATAGAGTGCCAACCACAGCAATCTTCTTGTCTTTGCTCTCATGAACCATGTGCAACTCCATATCATATCTGTAATTTTAAAATCAACACCTTAATTTTACCCTTCTTTTGATGTACAAGAATTAATTATAAGAGGTAAAAAAACACAAATGAACTAAAGAATGGCCTTGTCAAAGTATTAATATTTAATATTGACTAATTAATTATATGAGAATGTATACCTATATATATATATATATATATATCAAATTTAATTGTATATAGTGATTGGATTACAAGAAAATTATTATTGTGATTAGGCTATTATTATAATTATACTACTAGGGAATGTTAGGTTGGAGAATAAATTTTTAAATATTTTTAAATATTGAGTTAAAGGAAAATTTTTATGTAATGGAGCAAACTTTGATTTGATTGATGATAGTTAAAATTAAATATGTTAAGCATAATTTTTTTTTAATAATAATAGGTATTTATTAATATTGAAAATTTTTAAATTTAATTATTTTTAAATAATGATAAAATGAAAAATTTTCATTTGAGTTAAACAAGCTTTGAATTAATTAATGCTAATCAAACTTAAATATTTTAAGATTAAAATTTAACTGTTCAAATAATAATAAGGATTTATTAAAATTATTTTTTGAATAATTAAAAAAATTAAAAAAGGAAAAAAGTTCAAAAAGTGTTTGGTTGAAAAATAGGACTTAATTATCCCCTAACAAATAGGAGGTTTAGTACAAGGGGCTTTTGGTTGAGGAGTGGAAGAGTAATGATAATGAGGGGGATTGGAAAAATAATAGGAATGAAAACTATGTTTGGTTGAAAAGATTGAAGAGATAGTCTATTAGAAATGAGAAAAGTGAAAAAAGAAAAATATGATAATGGGTTGAGTTATGGGAAGGTTTTTCACTTTTCTAGGATGACAGGTTTTATTATATTTTTTATTCTAATAATGTAGGGAATTTAATTATAACTTGATGGAATATGCAAAATTATTAAATCACATAAATTTTTATTGTTTTGCTTATTAGTTCTTTCCATTCTTTCTCTTTTTAAGATTTAATTTCCTCACATTGAAATTGTAATTTCATTTTGAATATGGGTGAAGTAAAACATTGGAAAATCAAAGTTCATCAAATTTATGGTTATGCTTATTTCCATGGTTTTGCACAAAAATAAATAGTCTAATTTAAAGCCAAAGAGATTCAAAGTAGAAAATGAACTTACTCATGACCATTGATGGTGTGCTCAGATGGTGAGTGCCAATGAAGTTGCTTAAGAATATACTCTGTTCCATTTAGCCACATCTCTCCTGCACCCATCTTCCCATTTTACCTATATATATATATATATATATGGCCACAAATAACATCCCCAAAATTAAGAAAGATTAATAACCATGACGCAACTCCTTACATTAATTCCGTATATCTATATATTCTCAAACACGCTCATTTTAATTCTTGAACTAAAGAGAAATGCATAAATAGTCCCTATAAATTATGAAAGGAAACTAATTTTAATCATTATTTAAAAATTAATTAATATTTTTGAGTGAAATAATATTTTTTTTTAAATTAATATAGCTATGCACTAAAATGCATTTATACTTTATTTGAGTTATTTTTTAAATTTATACATTTAGAATATTTAATATGAATGCCAATTGGTATATAAATTGAAATATATATGTGATTATTCTATATATCAATTTTCTGAATTAATATAGAATTTAGGCCAAAAGTAAATGATGATCTAACATAACAATTAGCTAATCAGATTGTCTAAATTAATAGCTCATGAATTATTTTTAAAACTATATATACATTACCAAATAGACAATATTTAAAAAAAATCACAAAATTATATGGGTGTGAAGTAAACTTAATAAGCACCTATACAATTTATTTGTATGGGTTTTGAGGTTCGACCTCAGGTCCTCTTCAGAACGAATATTATATACAGGGAACTCCATGTTAATAAACCAAGTGACCATTGGCAAAACTAAAAAAATATTATGAGTCACATAAAGTAAAATATATATATATATATAAGTACAGTATGAATAATATAGAAAACAAGAAAAAGAAGAATACCATAATATCATGGCCTCTATTCTTCATGATTGCATTGCTAGGCTTGTAATTATGCCTAATGTCACCCAAGTTGTCAAGCACTTGAACTCTCTTATCAGAAAGATCAATAGGAGATTGAAGTTGACCCTTCCCGCATGTCTCCCATTCCTTGTGAATTCTTCCCCAATGTTCAGGTCCAACTTCACTATCTTTCTCATAACTAAACTCCTTCTCATCCTCTTCAAGTACATACAAATCATTCATCAAAATAAAAACTCATCAATATATATGTATATATATCTAACTATGTATGCGGGCATGCATTTATGCTTACCAACTTCTTGTGCAATCACCGGAATGCTTGAATTAAAGAGAAAGGTTGCCAAAATGGTGAAGATTATGAGAAGCTTGCCAAACTCCATTATGGCTCTAGTTTGATTAACTTTTAGGTTTTCCGCAAGTTAAGAAAGAGATATGGTATTTGCATGGACAAGCTAATAGGGTCTATATATATAGTAGGAGAGTCATGGTCTTTCTTTGAATGCTTCTTGAAAGATTATAAAGCCATGGTGATCAAAGAGTGAAGTTGCACATAGAGATCCTACAATAAGTTAAATTTTGTTGACTATTATTCAATGCGATACGGCTTAGTTTTTTATTTCGTTCGTACATCTTGACATTAAAAAAAAAAGAAAAAGAAAATTTAATAACAATCTAATTATTTCGGTTTCTATATTTGAATAAATCCAAAGAGAGTGAAATTATGATTTATTTTATAAATTATGAAGTAGACAAGGACAAATTAAAGTTAGTTATTAGACAAATCCAAACCTACAAGTAAGTCTTGACCTTTTCTATTTTCTATTTTATTTTTATTTTTATTTTTTAAAAAATGGTGGTACGGGGAGATGGATTAGTCCTCTACAACATTGGCTGCTTGAATTCATGATAAAATAATGTAAGTGAGCTAAAAATGGACTCGGTCAACCTTAGTTGTTGCATCTAGATTGGGCTAAAAAGCCAACTTGAGTTGGAAGTTGCTCAAATATCTCAATCATGACCATCTTGCTGGTTTTCCAAAGGGGGCTTTATTTTTTAATAGAAGCTAAGTTGGAGGAGAAATGTATTCTGTATGAATAGAGAAGAAAATAATAATAATAATAATAGTATATCAAAAAGTAAAGAAAATTTTGTCCATATATGTTTTGCTTAGTGAATCTGTGTTTTTTTTATTTAACTTAGGGTCGACAATTTTGACCAAATAAAATTATAAAAAAATATAGTTAATAGAGTTAACTGTCAAAATAATTCATCTCTTGCATATTTTAATTCATTCTTAAAAAATTTTGTATTACTAATAATATTTTGCTTGGATCAAAGTTTACTATGATTATTTTTTCACCGGATTTGCTCAAAAAAGAAATTTGTAACTCACGTGTTTCATTAAGTCAATAATGGCAAGTAATATTTATATGAGTGTATATTTAATGGAAGAAGTATTGGATTTATATCATGGTATTTAATAATCTATTATTCACTTTTGTTTTTAAGAAATTTACTGGTATATTTTTTGTTTCCATGTTCAAATAATTTATTAAACAATATTTGATATGCAAATTATAATTAATTAGAAAACTGTATTTTTAATAGAGATCAATAATAATGTGGACGAAAATCGAGTAAAAAACAATGGGATTGCACAACACAATTCTCTTTGAGAGGATGAAGTGGTCTATGACAACTATTCTCTTACTTTATATATATATATATATATATATATTAAGTCTGATGACGTGGATTGGCATTATTTGATAAGTCAAATGGTGATATGGCATGAAGATGATGACATGGCTAAAAATGACTCATAAAAAAAAGATGACTAGGATGATGATGTGGCAAATGATGAGGTCATGACATGTGATGAAGGTCTAGGTGGAGATTTTATGAAGATCAAGGTTGAAGACTTTATTTAGTAGATATTCCTCTCAATACAATCATGTGATGATAAACTATTTTTGGTAAGAGCATCAACACTATAGGATCTCTTCAAGAAAGGTAGGTTTTATTTTAGGTATGATTATCTATCATTGGTAAGATCCGGGATGATTATTCATATATTTGATAGAGCTCCTTTTTAGAAAGATTTATTTGAAAAGAGAGGAATATTCTATTATTGGCAAGAGTTCAAATTCATGAAGATTATATTAGAAGACACAAGTTAAACTTGGTATGAAGCTAGGGTCAGTAAGCGAGTCAGCTGAGCCGAGCTTTTCGCCTTGTTCAAGCTTGGCTCACTTAGTTAATCGAGCTTGAACTCTGTGCCGAGCTTTCTTCGAGCTTCATTTTTATGTTCAAGCTTGGCTCACATTATTTTAACCCAGAGCTCGAGCTCTAATCGAGCTTCTTTCGAGCTTCATGCCCGAGCTCAACTTGTTAAGAAAAATTCGAAGCTTAGACTTAGCTAGCTAACTTAATTAAAGCTTGACTATATATTTTTATTTTTATTTAGTAAACTTATTTAATGAATCATTATCAAGTGTGACTCAACTCGATTTGAGTTTGATTATATTAATGATTGTTGACAAATAAAATCTAGAAATGATACTATAAACGAGCTTTTTAATTATACAATAAACGCAGTTCTTCACAAGATTTGATGAGCCGAGTTTGGTGGTGTTCAAGCTTGGCTAGTTTATCTTATGAGCTCATTTAACTTAATGAACTAGTCGACGAGCTTTAATGAGCTTTTTGCCTTCAAATAGTAGTTTATAGTTTCTATATGCAGAATCAAATCGACAAATATGACATAGTCACATATACACCTTTAATATATATATACATATACATATATAATGTAATTATATATATATATATATATATATATATATATATATATATAAACGAGTCACAATCGAGCTTATAAACGAGGGATTGCTCATGAGCTTGGTCAGAGCAGTGTTCACGAGCCAAAACGAGCCGAGCTTTGTCGCTTTCAAGCTTGGCTCGGCTTATTAGCAGAGCTTTGAAAATGATGTTCAAGCTTGCTCATTTACAATACGAGCTAAACACGAACGAGCCTTTATCGAGATGACACCCGAGCTACTCACGAACGGCTCGGCTCAAATACACCCCTATATGAAGCTATTAGAAGACATAAGATTTAGTTTGGTATGAAGCTATTTGAAGACACAAACTAAATAAGGTAAAGACATGCCAAGGAGATTATCAAGACCATATTTAGCATCACTAATTGAAGAAAGATCCAAGAGCTATCTATGGACGGAACTATTCATGGAGACTAATCATGTGTGGAGATTGATTGAAGATTGCATAAAGATTTGGAGATCCAAGCATGGATGATTGAAGATCATGCTTGAAGATATTGAAGACTAAACTTGGATGAAGATGAGATCAAGTTTAGTAACAATATTTCATGTGCCAAAAGAAGATCATTTGGAAGACCAAACTTGGGCCAAGTTTGGAAAGAAGATCGGGAGGTCTTCGGTAGCTATCTTTGGTGAGATGGGCGCGTGTACCTTGAGGGCACGTCCCCTCGTGAGAGGGAGATATGTCAAGTGACGTGAGGAAGTGAAGCATGCAGCGTGAGGAGCTCGGGCCCAGTCAATCGCCACGGCTGGACCGAAAGAACCGGGAGGTCGAAGGTCGCAGATTCGAGTGCTTCGCTAGAACTCGGGCCCATGTTCAAGAAGATAGGCCTTGTTGCAACTCGGTGTTGCAACATCTAACTTTGGAAGATGTCCAAGTTAGGAAGCCGCGGAGAATTCTAAAAGAGGTAACTTTGTGGATGTCAGTGCGTCTATATAAGAGATCCTGCTTGAAGATTTAGGATGAGCCAATGGTGAAAGACTCTTCGGTGAGAGTTGAGAGTATGGCCGTCGGGCAATCTTAAGAGGATATTCTTTGTATTGAAAGAGTGAGTGAGTGTTGTACTCTTTGTTCCTATACCTCTTTTAGTGGATTGTTTCTCCGGGCCTGACCCCCCAGATGTAGGCAAGGTTGTGCCGAACTAGGTTACCAATTTGCTTGTCTCCTTTATGTTGTTTTGATTGTGTGTGAGTGTTTGATGTTTGAGTAAGTTTTTGAGTAAACTTAGCATATCACACCCCCACTGGAACCATCAATATAAAAAATTTAATCTAGATTTTTATAATAAAATTTTCATTTTTTTCATCTTAATCTTTTGTGATAAAATTTTGAAGCATAGTTTGCAATAAATTTTCTTTTGACATAGAGTTATTTTTTAAAACATAAGCATATGGTTTGTTCCATTATATTTAATCATCATTTATTCATGTTATAAGTAGCTTGAATGAAATTTTAATATAGTTCTCACTTTTTAAGTATTGTTTTCTTATTGGATAGCCACTGGAAAATGGTACTTATATATATAAACTAGTAAAATCCATATGCTTCAGGCGTGACTAAGATTTGGATTTCTAATTAGCAAACTCATGATTAAACCTATCATTAACTTTAAACTGAATTCTAATATTATCTTATGTAAGGGATGATTAATGATCTTAAATAGTTATAGTATTATGTTAAATTTTTATTAATTTAATAAAATTACCAAACCAAGTTTTGTTATCACTATTGAATTT
The DNA here is from genome assembly GCF_009730915.1 of Dioscorea cayenensis subsp. rotundata. Classification (NCBI taxonomy): domain Eukaryota; kingdom Viridiplantae; phylum Streptophyta; class Magnoliopsida; order Dioscoreales; family Dioscoreaceae; genus Dioscorea; species Dioscorea cayenensis. The sequence goes on along the minus strand of NC_052476.1, from coordinate 4,616,079 downwards.
AGGGAGGAAACTGATTCAAGCCAAAAATTTAAGTTAATATAACGACAAATTTATGTTTATAAATTTTTGAAATTAACTAAATAGACAATTAATTACTCAAATATTAACAATAAATTATAGAAAATTTCAATTTCTTTTCAATTTCTTTTTTGTCTTCAATGACATATGATGTAGAATAAGTCAAACTTTCAATTAAACCATATAATACCCCACTATCTCATATCACACCCATGATCTCAAACACGTAAAGCATTCACTTGTTACGTAACTGTTAACCCATTTAAATTGGGAAAAGGCTTCTCGGGTCGCGGGATCTCAAACACATAAAGCATTCTCTTGTTGCATTACTGTTAGCTCATTTAAATTGGGAAAAAGGCCTTTTTGTGTGGGTGGGAGGAAGGGCATCAAAGAGAGAGACTAGCATTTATTCTTCACTGACTTACCCATCGGAGTATTTGTGGGGAATATATTACACACTATTACAGGTCTTGACATCTTGAAGAGGAAGAAACTCAAACCTCTTTCGTTCAACCTCCGAGTTACAAGCTTAAGGTCAATCTCTTATAAATTCACTGTTGTTTCTAGACAACAACAGTTGGCGCCGTCTGTGGGACTCGATCAAAAGGCCATCATCACAAGGTTATCATTTTGTAGTCTCTTCAATCTAAGCAAATGCCACCAAATTAAGAAATCCCATGCATCATACTCTCAGATGACTACTACTCAAGATGAAATGATTCCTCAAAGTGAGAATTCAAGAACAAGTAGAGATTCCACCTGAACCCTCAAGAAATCGATGCTGACAATTCCTTTAAGTGAATATGAAGAGCTTAAAAAAAAAGTTTGACGAAAACAATAGAAAGTTGGATGATTTAATGCTCTTTGTCCAACAAGCTCTACCTCAAGAAACACTCCCATCTAACCTCTATCTTAGGGGAAAGCAAGCTATGGAACAACAAGACCAAGGTGATCCACATCTTCATAATTAAGAGAGGGTTGAACCTCCACTAGCAGGAAAAAGTGCTGAAAAAATCCAAGAGGTGATGGAAAGTACCTACAAAGGAGAATCAAGAGCATTTGAGAGAGATGCGATGGAATTTACCTTTAGCATTAAGGAGGTAGCTAATCTAAAAAATATGATTGAACATGTTCTGGAATAGAAGAAGCTGGTTTCTACTGAGGAAACACCACAGAGAAGTAAGGTTCCTTTCATCAAGAAAATCATAGTAAAGCTTTTACCCAAAAAATTCAAGATGCCATCACTAACAACTTATTCTGGAAAAGGTGACCCTTACGACTATATGCAAAACTACGAGGCGGTGATGCTTCTTCATGGATGGGAGGATGCAATCATGTCCAGAGCATTTCAGCTTATTTTGACTGAGCATGCACATATATGGTTTAATAATCTTAAGGAAGGATCAATTTCAAACTTTGATCAATTGAGGAAGAATTTATAGATGCATTCCTCATTAATTCTAGAAGAAAGAAGGATGTTTCATACCTTTTGACCATTAAACTGTTAGGTAATATTGTAAAATCAAATAATACCATTAGAGGCATGTGGAAGCAATAATAAATTTGTCATATGATGTAATTGTTTTAATGAACACCATAATTTAATTGAAAGGCATAAAAAATTACCTCTTGATGTTTAAAACTTTTCCTTTGATGTGCTGATTTTGTCTCTAGGATTGTCGTAGATCTCCTAGCGCCAAAAGAAAATCCCACACCTCTAGATCACACACCAGAATAGAGAAACAATTTACTCTTCTTCTCTAAATATTGGCTAGGGTTAGAGAGGATGAGAGAGCTTGGAGATTTTTCTCACTAGAGAATTAATTGATTGCCTCTAGGGTTAGAGAGGAGTCATATTTATAGAGACTTCATAAAACATGATAAACATTATTTAATTATGAAGTCCTATTCAAAATATGAACCTTCATAATACGATAAACATTATCATAGAAGTTCTATTAGAAATATGAGTCTTAATGTAACTAAAACCACTTTTGTCTTTATGTCCTTGTAATTTTGATTAACTATTCAACTCCATTGAATTTAAATCAAAATTTAAACTTAAGACAAAAACCTAGACCAATTTACAATTTTATTCAGCATATGAAATAAAATTATAAATTGACAATTTTACCCCTGCACTTAAAATGAGACTGATTCTTTATCCCTTTAAGCATAACTCCCTAGATTCATTCCGATTGGCAATGGGAGAATACCAAAGAATGTGGGTGACACCTAGCCAACCCCGTGACCTCACGTCATAACCCAATTGAACACGAATGAGTAGATAATTACAAATCTTTTGGATTATGATTACCATATGTGTATAAACCCTTTGTTCTTGTATCTCAACCTAGTGAGAACCATGGTAATTGTCAAACTCACTGTCGTATGCTAATAACCATAGTAGAGTAAGATTATCAAACTACTCTTTGTGACCTACATGATTAGTTTGATTGCTTTGACCAAGGTCTTCTAATCTCACATACTTATAATCGCATAGGATACTAACTCATTTACTCGAGAGAACCCAATCTTTTCCTAGTGATTACTCACAACAAGCTACTTTGCTCGACATAGTTATAATTTCGAGGTCTGGCTCTACCAAAAGACAAAGTGGGGCTCTAACGACCTAGCAATGCACTCAGACGTTATCAAGCATTATTACGCATCGTGGATACCTCGTGTCTAAGGTCCACTCATATGGTCATAACCAACAATCCCAATCATTGATTGTCAAAGAGTAAAACCCATGTGATTGATATATTGTGAGTCATGTTCGAATACACCAATCCTAGTGATGTATTTATGATATATGCTCCCACTATTGCATAGTGTTCAACTAGCATTCTTTGTTAAAGTATATGTCATACTAGTCTCACGAATCTTTAACGCCCAATTAAAGATCTCGATTTGAGAATCTATTTAGTGCATAAGCACCAAATCTCTAGTGCTCTCTCTTATCCCACAAAGAGTAGAAGGTTTGGAACTTTAATATAACATGGACGCGATGTTCAAAACTACAATAAAATATCATCACAAGATTTATATTAACATCACAAAATAAATGGCTATTTTGAATATAACGAATGTATAATACAAATGAAATGCTCTAATATAAGTATCCTCATTGGCATTCGAGAGTATAATCCTATCATAAAAGAAGAAAAAGAAGAGTCTGAAGGACTATGTTGAAAGATTACATGCCGCTACCTTAGAACTACAAGGATCTTCAGTCATAGCCGTTAAAGTATTAGGAATGCTTTAAAGGAGAAGTGATCAAGAGGATCAAAAGTCCCTTTCCCTAGATCAAATCTCACTCTTGGAGATGGACGGTACAAATCCATCCCTTTAGAGGATGTCAGTGAGGCAATACTAATGGTGGAAATAGAGACAAGAAAGAAAGAGATAGAGATGACACAAATGTTGAAGGGAGAAAGATCGAAAGGGAAATGGAACCCGTATAAGTTCCACCAAAACCTGGAGAACTTTACACCTTTGGAGCCAACCACATGTCACCATTTTCGCAAACTCATAGGTGATCCAGACATTTTACCTTTCCTTCTAAATCAAACAAAGACAACGGCCAAATTTACGCATCGATACCGTCAGAGATTTCACAAACCCATACACTACCAATCGATTGATGTAGAGAACTAGTCGAATGACATTGAAACCTCTAGCGTGCCGTTGTTTGAGAGAGATTCTGCCTTACTTAGAAACATGGAGAAATGAGAAAATCATTTTACTCAGGAAAGATACAGTAAGATAACAAGGCGGAGAGGAACGTCAAAGACACAGAAAGAGAGAGAAAAGCCCTATCTTAGAGCAACAAGCCTTCTCATCCTTCAAGAATATACGTTATCATCGTGAAACCATAGCGCAGGGACTTTTCGATCAAGGAAAGGCTTACCATCTTACTAAGGGGAATGAAGAGCTTTATTACTTAGATTTCAGAAGATCAAGGAGATGGAATATGCCACGATGTATAGCAATGATTGTTCTGCAATCCATCATAAAGTTCCTAGAGAGAACTCTACAGATAATGGGAGCTCTATAAAACCTTATCTCATTGGAAATGTTTTAAGAAGATGAATTTCATCACTGGCGACAAATTGAAAGTGACGAGACCTGCAGAAACCTCATCTCATCGAACTATTTTTGTTAAATGAAGTTTCCAATCTCGTAAGGAAATATGGCAAGTAAAGAGGAGGATCAAAAGAAAGTTTGTCGTAAATATGGAGGCATCTTCCATCAGCGGAAACAATTGTCAAGGGATGAAAACTCCTGACAACGAGACACCACCTGGCGTCAAAGCCTCCTGCCGTAGTGGCCAGAACCTGCGCGAGTTAAAGGGTGACGATCCAGATAAGGTCACTTACTTAGGAAGTGGAATGGCCAAAGAAGAGAGAGAAGTGATCATGTCTAAAAGAATGTGGAGGTATTTATGTGATGGTCACCGAAGATGCCGTGCATTAGTCTCGAGGTAGAGCCACCACTTGAATGTGGACCCGAGTGTAAAGCCAATTAGGCGTAAAAAGCAGGAATATGGCATCCGAAAAAGCAACATGCTTTTAGGAGGAAGAGGATAGATAAACTACTTTGAGATGATCTTATCGAAGAGGTTCACTACCCAAAATGTTCGCCAATGCTGTAATGGGCGAAGAACAAATGGGAAAATGGGGAGTAAGTATGTGCAGACTTCACTAATCTTTTGTAACAAAGCTTGTCTCAAAGTGCATCTCATATCCTTTGGCCAAAGAATTGACAAGTTGGTGGATGAGACCGTCACGCTACTGACTGCATAAGCTCATCATAGACGCATTCCCTACATATCATCAGCCAGATGAACTCCTCAAGAGCAGACTCAAGCTTTCATCACCCAGTGAAAGTGTGTCATTGTTACAAAGTAATACCTCGTGGGATTGATGTAGAGTAATCTCTTATCAAAAAGAATGGGTGAAACAAAGTATTCAAACACAATTTGGGCAGACACTATAGGAGCTTTTACGCTGATGATATGATCATCAAAAGCAAGATAGGGTGAATCTCATGCTACTCGTAACCAAGTCTCTTTGATGTATTAAGGAGATATGACATGAGGGTTTAAACTCATGTATCAATGCTAGGTCTCAATCTGACTTTCCGCTGGCATTGATAACTTAAAAGAGGGATAGCAGTGAATCTAGAGAAGATTCAAAGCCATACCAAAAGCTGAGATATCCATCATTCTATGAAAAGAGGTGTGCAACGCTTAATAGGAAGAATAACGTAGCTCAAATGGTGTTCCTTTCCCAAGTCGCCTAAAAAGAGCCTTCCCTCTCTTGAAAGACACTAAGAGATGGAAAAAGTTTCTGAAAACGGACCCTCGCACGTGACAAGGCTGCTACAAAGAGTACTTGAAGTATATACCTCTTTTAACTAGACTTGAGCCTAAAGAGCCATCATTTGTATGTTTGGGAGTTAGTATGATAACTTTAAGTGCAGTCTTATTGAGGAAGGAAAAGTGGATAAACTAGTGTACTACATCAGCAAAGTACTTCAAGGTGTGGAATCTCGATACTCTTTTGTTGAAAGGGTAGCATTAGCACTTGTGATGGCTTCCAAAAAATTAAGACCTTACTTTCAAGCTCATCCTATAGTGGTCTTAACGTGATTAACTTTCTCACGCTAAATATTACAAAGAGTACCCTAATGTCTCTGCAGAAGACTCTACAGTGCCGAGATTGAACTAGAGGAGTATGATATCCTGCCAACCCAGACAAGCAATCAAAGGTCAAGCTTTAGCTGATTTCATAGTAGAATGCACTAGAGAAGAGGAGGTAAACAAAGAAGATGAAAACATATGGAAGATGTTTGTGGATGGAGCATCAAGTTCATTGGGGAGCGGAACTAGGTTAGTTCTGATCTCCTGAAGGAGATGCACTAGAGTATTCATTACACTTTACCTTTTTAAGCTCAAACAACATTGCAGAATATGAAGCCCTCATAGCAAGAATGAGCTTAGCCAAGCAACTACATGTGAAAAAATTGACGGCACATGGTGATTCACAATTGGTGGTTCAACAGTTTCAAGGAGAATACAAAGCAAAAGAACCAATCATATACCAATACCTTCGCAAGGTTAAAGCCTTATCTTATGAGTTTGAAGAATTCCAATTGTTACAAGTTGATAGAAATTCAAATAGTCATACAGATGCTTTGTCCAAATTAGCTACATCGATGGAAACAAAGGGAAGGATTGTACATCTTGAAGAACTTCAAAGGCCAAGCATTAAAGAGAAGAACATAGGAAACATTAAAGATGGGAACGATTGGAGAATACCCTTGAAGAAATTCTTAAAAGATGGGAAGCTACCTTCAAACACACTGGAAGCTAAAATATTAAAGATGAGAGCAGCTTATTTCCCTCTGATAAATGATGTGCTATACATAAAGGGGTTTTCCATGCCACTTTTGAGGTGCCTCCATAAACAAGATGCAGAATATGCGTTAGCTAAAGTCCATGAAGGGATATGCGGACAACATATGGGAGCGAGAGCCTTAGTAGCCAAAGTCTTACATGCAATATTTTTTTGGCCTATCCTAAGAGATGATGCTTCAAGGAAGGCAAAGAAATGTGATAAATGCCAAAGATTTGCACCTATCCAAAGCACTCCTACCTCAATGTTCAGAAGTGATATTGAACCAACCCTAGTTGCTAAATGGGGATTAGATCTCTTGGGATTCCCTAAGCAACAGGAGGAAGAAAATTCTTAATAGTGGCAACTGATTATTTTACCAAATGGGTAGAAGCAGAACCATTGGCAACAATAACAAGCAAAAAGATAGAAAGTATGGTGTGGAAAGACATCAACTATCGATTTGGACTTCCTAGAATATTAATCGCAGATAGAAGAAAGCAGTTTGATTGTGACTCATTTAAGGACTTTTGTGATAGGCTCCATATTTAACTTAGCTTTGCTTTTGTAGCATACCCCCAAACTAAATGGCAAGAAGAAAAAAACAATCAAACTATCTTGGAAGGTCTAATAATGCTTTTAGACAAGGTGAAAGGAGAATGGGTAGATGAGCTTCCGTCAATCCTTTGGGCGTATAGGACAACTTGTAAAGTCTCAATAGCAGAAACACCTTTCAACCTTACCTAAGGAATGGTGGTTTTGATCCCGGTAGAAATCAGGGCAACTTCTCCAAGAATGGTCGAATTTTATAAAGAAGGCAACTCAGAAGCACTTAGAAATAATTTAGACCTCCTAGATGAAAAAGAGATCAAGGTTGTATACGTTTAGTAGCTTATCAACAAAGGGTGGCTCATTACTACAACTCAAAGGTGAAAGAACGACCTATTGTTGAAGATGATCTTGTGCTGAGAAAGTGTCCATCACAAATTCTCTTATAGAAAAAAGGAAGCTCCGTCCAAATTGGGAAGGACCCTATTGTGTAAGAAGAATGATTGGACTAGCGACCTGCAAGTTAGAATCCTTGGAAGGAAAAAAGATTAAAAAAACTTGGAACACCAATCATCTAAAGCTCTATTTTCAGAGCATGTACATTTTGTAAATTGTATGTTGTAAATCAATAGAAATAAATGGCACCATAATTACTGTCCCATGGTTTTTCCCCTTTATTGGGGGTTTCTACATAATTATCGTGTGTTTTACTTTTTTATGCCTACAAGTTTCTCAAGAACAAGCATGACGTTGTCTTCAAATCTTTAGTAATGTAGATCCATATCTTAAAAACCTGATCTTCTGTGAGAAAAGAGATGAATAGTTCATACTTTAAACTTTCATTCAACGAGAGAATGAAAGTACACATCTTAAGAACCTGATCTTCTATAAGGGAGAGGTCAACGGTACGCACTTTAAACTTTCATTCTATGGGGGAATGAAAGTATGCATCTTAAGAACCTAATCTTCTATGAGGGAAGAGATGAATGGTTCACACTTTAGACTTTCATTCGATGGGGAATGAAAGTACACATCTTAAGAACCTGATCTTCTATGAGGGAAGTGATGAACGGTTGACACTTTAGACTTTCATTCTACTAGAGAATGAAAGCACACATCTTAAGAACCTATTCTTCTATAAAGGAAGAGGATAAAAATGGTTCGCACTTTAGCCTTTCATTCTACAGGGGAAAAAAGTATATATCTTAAGAACCTGATCTTCTATAAAGGAAGAGATGAACGGTTCACAATTTAGACCTTTATTTCATGGGAATGAAAGCTCACATGTTAAGAGCCTGATGTGTGGTCTATATGTCGAAAGAGACAATGCCAAAGCTCACATGAGCAAAAAAAGTTATGATACTCCTACAAAAGGAGGTCGATAACAAATATTTTCCATACATATGATGCCAAGCCAATAGTAAATTGAAGTATCAACAAAATATTAAGCTCTAAATAACGAATATGTAAATAATCACTTTTGTTGAAAGTTTACAAAAACAAAAAAATTATGATGCAAGAAGTACAGGTTGTTCATGGCTATACGCGGGAAGGCATCTCATATTTGTTCATCATCGACCTTTGCAAGGGTGAGATCTCATCATCATAAACCTTCGCTTGAGACACACCATTTCTTTCCCAAAAAGCTCCCATGGACCATGGCATCATCTAAAGTCAGTCGTGAAGGCTAGAATTTAAAGAGTGTAGTAAACACCATCCTAAAGCTGGGATCAAAACTCCTCCAAGGGTAGAGGTTCAACAATAAGGGCCAGTCTTTTGAAAGAGACTTTACTCGGGATAAGGCACGACCATGTTCCTTCTCCGGGAAGATTCCTTAAGCAAAGAAAGCCACCTTTACTTGAAAGCGCGTAACACTCTAATCCTACATTTCCTCTGATAACAATTCAAAAGACTCACGATATTCTCGGGAGAAGCAAGTACTACGAGCAGTTTAATGCTGCTCAAACGATCTCATACGGCATACGGAGGAAGATATCTCATCCTTTAATGCCCAAGTGGCCTGTCATTCAAAGTTTAATCTTTTCTCAAGAAAAGTGATAGTCAAACATAAGGACAAAACCTTATCTTAGAGTCTCTTATTCTCATCATTCAAGGTGGAACACTTGGGTCCATACCTTCTCAAACTAGTGAGTTTCATCTCTGAAGTTTGAAGGTTGTCTGTAATCTCCTTGTACTTTCGAAGGTCCTTAATAGTTAACTGCAACTTCTTCTGATGAATATTTGAATCTTCTAAAGCATTGATTTAATGATCTCATCAACCCAAATGCCAAAGAGGTACGTTGATCAGCCTAGCATCAATAAAGAAAAATAAGTCAAAATTAAATTACCCTTAACAAAAAAGTAAAACAAAAGAGATAAATACCGCAACCAAAAGATGTTTAACGATATCTGTATTCTCTAACATATTTGTGAAGTAAGATCCCTCATCTCGTGGAAAAATAGAAGAATACATCAATCTAGAAGCCACTCCAGGTCGAGTAATACTATCTGTATCAACTAAACGAAGATAAAACCTAAAAGGCTTCTCTTTGAGAGTACTCTTAAGTTTAGCATGATCCTTATATACCTGATGAATCGTCTAAGATGGTTCCATGGATGGAAAGGTGAGATTAATATCTAAAAGAGACTCTGAACGTAGTACCCTTCTTTCACGACTTGAAACCACAAGGTATTTAGACGATAATAAAGGGTTAGAACCCTTTAAAGCATTATAGCTGGCTTTATTTGTAGGGTTAGAACCCTTGCAGATGCCAAGGTTAGAAACCTTGAAAGCATCAAGGTTCAAACCTTGGGGAGCATCAAGATTAGGGTTAGAACCCCTGGAGGAAGCCTTAACAACTTCAGAATTGATAAGGTTAGCACCTTTGGACATAGGAGACTTCAATCAATTTGGAGGAGGAGATGCACCTAACGTAAGAACCTGATAAGATTCAGGTTGAGAAATTTTTGAAGTCCCATTATCTCAAGAACGTTTTTGTTGACCCGTTTGGAGAGTAGCAAATGCAAAATTTTTAGACATCATATCTGCCAAAAAAAAAAAGCATGAAAACATTTGTTGAAGGATATATTCAAACATATTCCTTTAAAAAACAAGAAATTCACCATGCCTAGAATTAGTCTCTTTGTCTATAGCTTCAGCATGAGAGGATGAAAGATAGGAAGAAGAATAAGAAGATAATGAAGGTGAAGGTGCGAGAACACCCCACCCTACTGCTCTTAAGTTAGAAGGGGCCATAAGTGTATAAATATTATGGTGGGAACACTCAATGACATGAATCTCAAGATAAAATTTCTCTCTAAGTGGGGCATAAGGTTTTCTTGACACCCCCTTTCTGTTCCAACACCATTAGTAAGAACCTTTCCAAGCACCTTTTTGGGGAGGGGGGGACCCTGCTGCTCTTACGTTAGAAGGGGTCATAAGTTTACTAATGTTATGGTGGGAACGCTTAATGACAAGAATCTCAAGAGAAAATCTCTCTAAGTGGGCTATAAGGTTTTCTTGAAACCCCCTTTTCTGTTCCGATAACGTTGGTAATTACTTTTTTAAGCACCTTTTAGGGGGGAGTGGGGATAAACAATAACCTATTTGTCTTCATAATTCTTTATAGGAAGGAGATAATCAATAATGATATGACAACCATACTTATCTTTACAAGGTTGAAGCTAAAAAGAGATGAAAAAGGCCGACTGAGATCCTAAGCCCACTTATAAAGTAGAAAATGTTAAAACTAATCTCTAGGAATTTGGATGGAGTTAAGCAGGAGATAGCTTATTAAGCTTCAAGAATTCCATGATGAAAGAGGACATAGGAAAGTGAATACCCGTATCAAGCAACGCCTCATGAATGACAAATGGCATACCAAGGGTGAAACAAAAAGGGCAGCCAGAATCACCAAGAAGACTAATCCTCCAGTCAGAAGGAAAAACTTAGTTCTCAAACTTTGAACGTTACCCACATTTAGAGAGGTCGGAAGACAAACGCCTATCACGAAGTGAGATTGAGGCCTAAAGGCTGTAATAAGTCTACTAGTTTGCTTTGTTTAAGCCATGATGACGATTAAAAAGATAAGGCGATGCTAAAAAAATATATATTAAAAAATAATTAATTAAAAAACATCATCTTGAAAACTTTAGAGATACGAAGTGACTTGGAAAAATAAAAAAAAATTTAACGCCATGGGAAGGATGCCGGAAAATACTTTAACTCAACTATGCAAAATGATGCCAAAAATCTTTAACTCTAATGAAGAAAGAGTCTGAGCCGTGTGATTCTAAAAGTGGAGTGGTGACTTTCTTATGTAGAGGTAAAAAAGATAAGAGTTCAAATTTGAGTTGAACTTAACAAGAATAAAGGTAAATCTTTATCCAACTATATTTAATTTGATAGAGATAAATTTAAATATATTAGTTGTATCTTATCCATGGATAAATTTAAATATTATTATTAGTAGTATTAGTATTATTATCAGGATAGGTTTAAAGGAACTTTAAAGTTTAAAGCAAATAAAGACCTACCTCCATCTTTAGGATTCTAACCCTAAAGATAGAAGTGGGGAGCAACGACTAAGTCAAACTTCTATTAAACCACGCAATACCCTATTATCTCATATAGTCATATCACACCCACGATCTCAAACATATGAAGCATTTACTTGTTACATAACTGTTAACCCCATATCTATAAATAGCCTCCCTCATTTAAATTGGGAAAGGCTTTTCCCCAGGGGGGTGGGGTGAGGCATCAAAGAGAGAGACTACCATTTATTCTTCACTGACTTAGCCATTGGAGTGTTTGTGGAGAATATTTCCCACACTGTTACAGGTCTTGACATCTTGAGGAGGAAGAAACTCAAACACCTTCCATTCAACCTCCGAGTTCAAAGGTATACAAGCTTAAGGTCAATCTCTTATAAATTCATTGTTGTTTCTAGGCAACAACAACATACAACGGCTATCAACACATACATATGCATTTTTGAATATAACTGTGTAAGACCAACATGATAAAATCAATAAATTAAATGAATTAAGAAAACTAAAATTTAGCCAAGGTTGGTTTTTTTTTTACAAATCATAATGGGTTCGTTTAGAATTATGGTGTTAAAATTGAACTAAATCAAAATAATCTCAATTATTTAAAAATTATAAGAGTACATATTTTGTATTAACAAATATTAAAAATTATATTAATTTTATTCAATATTTAAAATAACAAAATTCATGTTAAACACATTGAGGATTGGCTAATGGTTACTTGATCTGTTGGTATGGATCACTTGCGTAGGCCGTAGAGGGTTCATTTTTAGAAAAATCTGAGATCAAACTTTAAAGTTCATGCAAAATGAGGCTAGGTACAAGTATATTGAGATATTAATTATGTATATCACTAATTTTTCTTAAATAAGCACTTGTCGTCCATTTGTCAAAAAAATAAAAAATAAATTACGGTAGCTATTTTCCTTACTAAGTGAGAGATTTTGAATCAATTTCCTCTCCTAATATTGGTTGACGCTAGTGCTTATCCACTTTATGGTTTAAGCACCTTCACCTTTCCATGACTAATAAAAAATTAATTTTGACTGTATTGTTTTAGAATGGTTTGAAGTTATAATAATAATAATAATAATAATAATAATAAAATAAATAAATAAATAATGACTGCTCAATAATTTAAAAGTTAGGAAGCTATCTTATCCCTCTGGTTAGCTAATTGATTCAATTTATTTTTATGTATAAATAAATCCTTGTCAAGTTTGAGTGGAGTCATGGTAATAATTCATGCATTTTCTTGTATGATGGGGTATATTCTTATTTTATATTTTATATTATTTTAAATTTGTCAATTTACATGATATGATATATATTAGCTTAGATTAAATGTTGTTTTCCCAATATATTTGGTGTTAAAGAAATTCTAAAACAAATAATTAAACCTAATCCAAAATCTTAATTTCTTATATAAAAATAGTTTATTAATATGGCTTCAACTAAACTTTAGATTACCCAATTAAAACTAATAAAAATCACCCTCCGATCCATCTCTTTCAAACTTTAGCAGCTTGTTCTCTTTCCCACAGCTTCTTTCCTAAAAATCATTCAAGTAGTAACCAAAAAAACTCCCATAATAAATATTTCAGATATTAAAAGACACCTAAATAATATGAATTGGCTACCCCAACTATATTAAATCTTTATTCATGTATCATGCCCTTTTATTGAATGTTGCTTAAATTTAGGAAGGGTTCAGTTCAGTACTTCAGTACTATAATAAAATACCAAATTATTAAAGTTTTTATTTATTATTTATTTATTTTTTATCTTTTGGGGGGTTTATGCAAGAATAAACAAGTGACTTTTTTTATATGGAAAAAAGGTTATATGGTTCGTAATATGAAAGAAAAAAAAATTAAAGTTTTTAGTTTTTACCCGAAAATACAAGAAGACAATCTTTATTGATTAATCAAAGGGTGGTTGTGGAGCATGAGTTGTTGTAATATCATTGAGTGTTACTATCTTATTGTTTTGTCTTGTGATATTTAATTAATACGATGGTATATTTAGAATAATGATATGTTTTATTTTAATTGGACAAATGTCATGTTGTATTTAATTTCATTATTTTGATAAGTCATATTATATTTTTTTTTTTATTAGATGGACAAATGTCACATTGTTTGTTATTTTGTTGGATTTTGAATAATGTTATATTAAAACTATGAATATTGAATGCTGTATTCTAGATAATATTATAGTTTAGATGAATG